>NC_133617.1:620888825-621101325 GCF_048593235.1 Sminthopsis crassicaudata
ACTCTAGTTCATAAATTGCTGGACTTGGTATAGGGAGTTTCCTTAGTAAAAGTTCCCTATATAAGTTAGATCATAAATCTGGGCTAATAAAGAAAAAGAAAGTTCATTTAAGATATCCATGTCAATTCTTCAATTCCATACTTCCTGAAACCCAAATTCTCTTTTGATAATATATATCCCAATAATCAAAAGGGCAACATAATTCTATGAACTGTGAAATCCCTTCTCTCCCAATAACAAGGACCCTGAAATCCTTACTAGAACCAATAATTAATCCATTCTTTGGGCTTTTCTGTTTTTTGGTATTCAATTCCATGTACCTATCATTTAGCAATATAGTACATAAAATCTGATCATCTTTTAATTCCTAAACTGAAATGTTTCATGTAATTTTATCTATTTTCTAACCTCCAGCTTCTTAAACTGTGAGTCACAGCCCCATTTTATTTTGTTTATCTTGATTTGTTTGATTTATATATCTATTTATACACCTATATACCTGAAGTCATGTAAATATTTCTCAGGCAAAAAGGAATTGTGAGGGGAAAAAGTTTAAAATTACTTACATCTAACCTATTCAAGTATTGTAATGCCAGAGAAACTGAGCAAGATAGAGATTAGACCCTTTGACCCAGTATTGCTGTTATTGGGATTATATCCCAAAGAAATACTAAAGAATGGAAAGGGACCTGTATGTGCCAAAATGTTTGTGGCAGCTCTTTTTGTTGTAGCTAGAAACTGGAAGTTGAATGGATGTCCATCAATTGGAGAATGGTTGGGTAAATTGTGGTATATGAAGGTTATGGAATATTATTGCTCTGTAAGAAATGACCAGCAGGAGGAATACAGAGAGGCTTGGAGAGACTTACATCAACTGATGCTGAGTGAAATGAGCAGAACCAGGAGATCGCTGTACACTTCAACAATGATACTGTATGAGGATGTATTCGGATGGAAGTGGAAATCTTCAACATAAAGAAGATCCAACTCACTTCCAGTTGATCAATGATGGACAGAAATAACTATACCCAGAGAAGGAACACTGGGAAGCGAATGTAAATTGTTAGCACTACTGTCTATCTACCCAGGTTACTTATACCTTCGGAAGCTAATAATTAATGTGCAACAAGAAAATGGTATTTACACACATATATTGTATCTAGGTTATATTGTAACACATGTAAAATGTATGGGATTACCTGCCATGGGGGGAGGGAATGGAGGGAGGGAGGGGATAATTTGGAAAAATGAATAAAAAAAAAAATAGAGATTAGAGAATATTTAATAATTTATTAAATGGAAGAAATTTACTGGGACCAAATGGATCCATGGTTTGGTCCTAGGGCTGAATGAGACTATCATCTCAAAGAATCCAGCAGTGAATGTCAGATACAAGATTCTTTTATAGGGTAACAAGAACAATGAAATAATGGGGGAGGTACCTGGAAGGGGATGACTTGATGGGAGGACCAACCTAGGATGACACAATGGAGGGAGGTCTTGGAGAGGCTCTTGATATTCTAATGATGTCTAAAATGGATAAAGACCTTCATCCCATCAAACATTAAGAGGGAATATTTATATCCTGAGGCAGAGTAACTGAATAGGACAATTAGGGAAACTGGATCAGGACTTTAAAAGGGAACTGTGTACAACAGTATCCATAGTCCTCTTTTGTTTTTCTTTAAGTTTCATAAGGCTGGTTTTAAAAGTTCCAACAGAGAAAACTAATAATGTCTTTGACTATTAACATGGAAGTTCCTTATTTTTCTTTTTTTTTTATTTAGAATTTTTTTTCCACAGTATATATGCATGAGTAATTTTTTTTTTATATAACATTATCCCTTGTATTCATTTTTCTAAATTATCCCCCTCCTCCCTCCACTCCCTCCCCCCATGACAGGCAATCCCATACATTTTACATGTGTTACAATAAAATCTAGATACAATATATGTGTGTAAATACCATTTTCTTGTTGCACATTAAGTATTAGATTCCGAAGGTATAAGTCACCTGGGTAGATAGACAGTAGTGCTAACAATTTACATTCACTTCCCAGTGTTCCTTCTCTGGGGATAGTTGTTTCTGTCCATCATTGATCAACTGGAAGTGAGTTGGATCTTCTTTATGTTGAAGATATCCAGGAAGTTCCTTATTTTTCTACTTGAACTTTGCCCTTAGGTGAAATCCAGGTATAGTCAACAATTGGAAATTTACATGTAAATTATATATTTTGTGGATAATCTATGGGAAAAAAATTAATTTGTTTTTCATGATTACTTAACACTTTTTGCGCTGCCTCCTATCTAGCCAAAAGTTGTCAGTGTTCTGGAAATGAATGCTGACTCATTTTAACATTAGCCTAAGCAAAGTGTAATTTGGAAGGAAACCTTGCTTGGGATTGGAGAAGGTGGGAGGTGAGAGTGAATGAATATATTAGAAAGTCCAATTTTTTATTTTTGCATCATTCCTTCTTTTGGAATATCTAGGTCACTGCTGCCTCCCATAAGGAAGAATAATTAAAAATTGTTTGTACTGTGAAAATAAAGCTATCTCACTTAGATACTATCACTTTTTTTTACCTTCCTCATTTTGTTTCCTAGTTCATTATCCTGTTCAAAGACTAATATCATTAATAAGCTCAAATTTAGGTGACAATTTCATCCTATTCATTTAATCAATAGAGACAGTAAAACCAGAACATTTTGTGAGGATTTGTGGATTCTTGGACCTGATCCAACATGATTCCATTTGGGATTTTCTTGGCAAAGATATTGAAATGGTTTGACATTTCCTTCTCCAGTTCATGTTACAGACAATGAAACTAAGGTCACTGGAGTTAAGTGACTTGCCCAGAGTCACACAGCTAGGAAGTATCTGAGGTCAGATCTGAATTTAAGAAGATAAATTTTTGCCCCCAATTCTATCCACTGCCCTGCTTTTGTTTAGCATAATATGGGTTCAGAATTATATGCAATCCCTCAGTCAATCAACACAAAGTGAGCCTAGAGAACAATTACTTTATAAAGATATGTGTGACCATAAATAAATCAGTTAATTCTCCTGGGCCTCATGTTCCTTGTCTATAATATTGAGGGTCTGGATAAGATCTCTAATGACTAGAGTTCCAAATATATGATTTGTGCTCTAAGGCAGTTATACAAATTATGTAATAACCTTCCTCCCTTTTTCTCCTAGTGAAGGACTATGGGTGTGAAGTAATATATTGATTATCATTGATGTGTTGTTTTGGTTTGCAGGTCTGATTATTTTTTCCCCAAGCAAAAATAATGTAAAGACACAAAACTATCAATAAAAAAGAAAGAAAAAAAATTTAATCAGTTCCAGAATACCAGGATTTACCCTTATCACCAACTCACTAGATTTCACTGTGTTCACAGGGTGACCCATTTACTATCTCCCTAAGGGGATTATTTGTTTTTATTTGCAAGACCATAAATTTCCTCCCCACCCCTTAAGTTTGGGAACCAGTAGGAATTAAACCCAGGGATAAGAAATGAAGATCCTTTACTCTTGATAGCTGTCCCAGCAATCCATATAAACAAATCTGCCTAACCAATGTGAATGAGTTGGTTTTTGTTGGGTTTTTTTTAATATTAGTGACTATTTGTTAGTAAAAAAAAAAATTGAGTTTTATGCCTTTTGCTTAATCTAAGTTGAAACCTTTTAAGAAGGCTATAATGAGAAGGAGATGGGTAACCTTAAAGTCAGGAAACCATAGGTTGAAGGTAACCTTCACAAGGTAGTATGACCCTGGGCAAGACATTTAACATTCCAGTTACCCAATTAACTCTCTAAGACTGTAGGTTGCAGAACTTATATTGATTTTCACTGATAGAGGAAAGTTCCTCCCTAAGAATACACTACCAATAAAATCATAATAACAAACTAAAGCAAAATTTCACCCAACTCACTAAGATATTGAATACTTGGATAAAATTCTGCTTGCATATTAAAGGATATCTGTTTTCAGTGTCAGTGATAAAGTATCAAGTCCTGCCATCCTGACTACTTTCTTATTTGCCTGAATTGAATTTTAGTACAATAACAACAGCAATAAAAATAATGACAATAATTAATAGTAAGTTAAGTTGTTTTTTTTTTTTTTTTTATTCCTCTATGCAACCCTTTGAGGTAGTTAACACAGATAATATTGACCTTTTTTATGGATAAGCTGGGACATAAAGAGATAAAGTATGAATTCAGATCTCTGAACTAAATCAATCATATAGTAGGTAAAAAGAAAAAAAGGAAAAAAAGGGCAGGATTTAATTAAACCTAAGTAGTTTGGCATCATCTCAAATCAGTAATGCTTTTAAAGTGAAATTTTTGTCTTGCTAATATCTCCCAACAGCTTAGCAAAAATAACTTGAAAACCAGATTTTAAAAATAATTTTAATAACCCATGTTTTCTTATTTGACCATGGAATGAGAGTACAAATATATTGGGACTGATAAACATTACTTTTCATTTAAAATCTTTTTCATTAACACTCAATAAAATGTTAAGCAGTTCTTAGACACCTTAAATATAGGTTGAATTTTCTCTTTCTTAGAAATGTAAGTTCTACTGTGATGTACTTGGCTCTTTTCAAGAGTGTGAGGTGATTCAGGCCAATTTTAATAGACTTGTCATGGAGAGAGCCATCTGCATCCAGAAAGAAAACTATGGGGACCAAATTACAACATAGTATTTTCACCTTTTTAAAAATTGTTATTTGCTTGCTTTTTTTTTTTCTTTCTCATTTTTTTTCCTTTTTGATCTGATTTTTTTGTGCAACATGATAAATGTGGAGATATGTTTAGAAGAATTTCACTTATTGGCAGGATACAAAATAAATCCACATAAATCCTCAGCATTCTTATATATCACCAACAAAATGCAACAGCAAGAGATACAAAGAGAAATTCCATTCCAAACAAATGTTGAGAGTATAAAGTATTTGGGAATCCATCTACCAAAGAATAGTCAGGAATTATGAGAAAAATTACAAAACACTTGCCACAAAAATAAAGTCAGATTTAAATAATTGGAAAGACATTCAGTGCTCTTGGATAGGTGAGCGAATATAATAAAGATGACAATACTCCCCAAACTAATCTATTTATTTAGTGCTATACCAATCAGACTCCCAAGAAACTATTTTAATGACCTAGAAAAAATAACAACACAATTCATATGGAAGAATAAAAGGTCGAGAATTGCAAGGGAACTAATGAAAAGAAAGTCAGAGGAAGGTGGTCTAAGTGTACCTGATCTAAAGCTATATTATATAGCAGCAGTCACCAAAACCATTTGGTACTGGCTAAGAAATAGAACGGTAGATCAGTGGAACAGATTAGATACAAAGGACAAAAAAGGGTACATCTATAGCAATCTAATCTTTGACAAACCCAAAGATACCAACATTAGGGATAAAAATTCATTATTTAGAAAAAACTGTTGGGAAAACTGGAAATTAATATGGCAGAAATTAGATATGGATCCACACTTAACACCATATACCAAGATAAGATCAAAATGGGTCCATGATTTAGGCATAAAGAATGAGATCATAAATAGATTAGAGGAACAGAGAATAGTCTACCTCTCAGACCTGTGGAGGAGGAAAGAATTTATGACCAGAGGAGAATTAAAGATAATTATTGATCACAAAATAGAAGATTTTGATTACATCAAACTAAAAAGTTTCTGTACAAACAATACTAATGCAAACAAGATTAGAAGGGAAGTAACAAATTGGGAAAATATTTTTAAAAGGAAAGGTTCTGACAAAGGTCTCATTTCCAAAATATATAGAGAACTGACCCTAATTTATAAGAAATCAAACCATTCTCCAATTGATAAATGGTCAAGGGATATGAACAGACAATTCTCAGATGATGAAATTGAAACTATTTCCACTCATATGAAAGAGTGTTCCAAATCACTACTGATCAGAGAAATGCAAATTAAGACAACTCTGAGATACCACTACACACCTGTCAGATTGGCTAAAATGACAGGAACAAATAATGATGAATGTTGGAGGGGATGTGGGAAAACTGGGACACTGATACATTGTTGGTGGAGTTGTGAAAGAATCCAGCCATTCTGGAGAGCAATTTGGAACTATGCCTCAAAAGTTGTCAAGCTGTGTATACCCTTTGACCCAGCATTGCTGTTATTGGGATTATATCCCAAAGAAATACTAAAGAATGGAAAGGGACCTGTATGTGCCAAAATGTTTGTGGCAGCTCTTTTTGTTGTAGCTAGAAACTGGAAGATGAATGGATGTCCATCAGTTGGAGAGTGGTTGGGTAAATTGTGGTATATGAAGGTTATGGAATATTATTGCTCTGTAAGAAATGACCAGCAGGAGAGGCTTGGAGAGACTTAAATCAACTGTTGCTGAGTGAGATGAGCAGAACCAGAAGATCACTATACACTTCAACAACAATACTGTATGAGGATGTATTCTGATGGAAGTGGAAATCTTCAACATAAAGAAGATCCAACTCACTTCCAGTTGATCAATGATGGACAGAAACAACTACACCCAGAGAAGGAACACTGGGAAGCGAATGTAAATTGTTAGCACTACTGTCTATCTACCCAGGTTACTTATACCTTCGGAAGCTAATAATTAATGTGCAACAAGAAAATGGTATTTACACACATATATTGTATCTAGGTTATATTGTAACACATATAAAATGTATGGGATTACCTGCCATCGGGGGGAGGGAGTGGAGGGAGGGAGGGGATAATTTGGAAAAATGAATAAAAAACAAATAAATAAATAAATAAAAAGAATTTCACTTATTTAGCCTATATTGATTACTTGCTGTCAAAGGGAGGAAGATGGGGGGAAGGGAGGGATACAAATTTGGAATATAAGGTTTTGCAAAGATGAATTCATGTATTTTGAAAATAAAAAGCTATTGTTTAAAGAAAAAAGAAATGTAAGTTCTAGAAGATATCCTATTAAAAATTAGTTGATCAGCATATCTACCATCTTTACTTTTTTATTTCCCAACAATAAAGTATTTAGCTGGTATATCATTGCTAACACTGGCTGCCTCTCTGTTGATTTTTAACATATTCAACAGAATTCAGTTTTTAATGTGATAGAAGCAATCAAGCATTTAATAAAAATTTCTCCATTATCCACATCATTTTTATTTTCTTTGGAAGTGAAATAAATAAATAAATGTGAAACTTTATCTCTCTTGAATAAATTTGATGCTAAATGGAATGCATTTTATTGTAATCTTTAGAAAAGGCCCAGTCTTTAAAATATACCCTCTCCCAGGGAGATCCCAAATCAAAGGAGACACAATTTCAGAGTCATTATTTTAGAGATTAAAGGGGACAGTTTCACCCCAATCAAGATCAAGGACCAAATCTTATCTCTGACAATTATTATCTATGTAACAACAATCATTAGTCATACAACAGCACAGGCAAGTCACCTTAAGTTCTTTCTCTCTGAGCCTCAGTTTTTTTATCTATAAAACAGAGATACTAATAACTCTAGTGCCTAAGGAGCAGTGAGGTAGCCCAATGGATAGTGTGTAAGACATGAATTCAAGAAGACGTATCTTCCTGATTTCAAATATGACCTCATATGTTTACTCACTGGGCAAGTCATCTGTAAAATGAATTGGAGAAGGAAATGGCAAACTATTCCAATATCTTTGCCAAAAAAAAAAAAAAAAAAAAATGGAGTCACAGTCAAACACAACTTGAAAGTGACTGAACAGTAACATATAGTACCTACCTTACAAGAATCAAATGAGATAGTATACATATGTAAAGTACTTTCTGCTTTTTTCTTTGTTTCTTTCTGTTTATCCATCTCTATCCTTACAGAAGCATTTAGAAAAGCTCTCTACAAGTCATGTCTCTATGTAAATGTGAATTACTATTTTTCTTTCAAGAGCATGTATTTATTCACACAATCCTATTGTTGTGAACCAGATAAACCCTACATCTTGGTCTCACAAATTATGTGCTTACAGGAGATACTATGCAAACAAGAAACTACATATCTATGTGTGAAAGGGTGTGGAGACCACACAATTAAAAAAAAAAAAAAAAGGAAGTGCCTGTTCTGGGGTTGGTTAACTTGAACTTTTACTGTCCAAGTCATAGCATCATTGGCACAGTGCACAGCGGATTTGGGAACTCATTAGGAAAATAATGGTAAGTTGTTTTTTTAAAAATCTTTATTAATTTCCTTGATTCCTATGTCCAATAGGAATTCTCTCAAAGTGCAGTGTAGGTAGAAAGGTAAGATTGAATTTTATAGGTTCAATTCTTCTGGTTGTTCTGCCTTTTTTCAAAACATGCTGACTTGACAGCCTTCAAAGGAAACATTGTGACTTCAAAAGTTCCTTTTTCCCTCCTATTGATTCTAGCTTTTTAAACTTAGAGAAAGGAATGTGTTTTGTTTTGCTTTTGTTTTTTAGAAAATAAAAAAGCAAATTTTGTTTGATTCTTGAAGAGACTTTTGTGTTTGTGTCACAAAGTGACCTTAAGATGGAGCTAAGGTTATACTCCTTCCAGAGAGCAACCTTTCTTTTCCTTATGTGAGAGGACTGGTATACATAAAGAGAGCCTAGAAAGTTGACTTTTGTGATGCACCTCGGGCTAAAATGCTACACTAGCAGAAGCCTTTCAGTCTGGTTGTATTTTAGGTAGGGAAAGAAGAAACAAATAGGACAATTCTGTGCAAAATATTCAATTTCCAATTTATGAATTAGCTATATCTTGAGTTCTATTTAGAGCTAAAAGGGACCTTAGAAAATAATGAGTCCAACCCAGCCCATCTTACAGAAAATGGAGGTGCAAACAGTTTAAGTGACTTGCTCAGGTTCACTCAGTTAGCAGGCAAATGAAACTATTGTTTCTAAATCTCAAGATGGATATCACAAATGCTTCTTCTCCATTGTAGTTTCACTCATTCTTTAAAAGAGAATGTTCCCCTTGCTTGACTAACCTGGTAGGGATAGGGAGTATTAGGACTAATAATACTGGAGGTGGGGGTTCATAGTTCTTTCATGAGGGTTCCATGAAGCTCATGCAAGACTTTGATGAGGCAAGACAGAGGGGATAGCAGTTGCTGAGAGCTGAGTGTGAATGCAAAATTCAGTACTTAAAAATGTTGAGGGGTGGTGGATACTCTCTCTGGTGAGAATATGAGAACCAGCAGGAATGCTATGTGGATGCTTTAGATAAGGCAAGGCAGGGTCTGCAAGAAGCTGCTGAAAGTTGGAAATTATTAATTAGGGGGCCTTGGACAGAAGTCTGCGATAGCTAGCAGAAAAGAGAGGGAAGAACTATTCTGTAGTAAATCCAGAACTACACATTCATTCTGACTTATTTTCAAGGGCAGAAAAAAAAAAAAATAAGGAATTGAAAACTGGAGATTACTTATATTAGCCCTGAGGCTTTTACCTGGGACCTATGACTGGTATGGAAAAGGACTTTCTAGGAAGAAAATGTCTCTCTATTCAGAGGAATAGTCCTGCAACTTAACCTTTCAGAGAAGGGGCCTTGAGAGTTAAATGACTTGTTTAGGTTCACACAGGCTATTAGTGTCAGAGGTAGATCTGAAACCCAGATCTTGCTAATACTCAGTTCTATCTATTAAGCCCCAGTTTTTTAAACTGTGGTTTACAATTCCATATGGGATCATGTAACTGAATATGGGAGTCATGAAATTATGATTTGTTATAAGTAAATGTTTGATTTATATACCTATATACCTAGGATCACATAAAATTTCTTTTTTATATATAGTTATACAGTATTCTAAAATTTCTTGAGAGAAAAGAGGTTGTGAGTAGAAAAAGCTTAAAAAGTTCTGCATTAGAACCAGAAGATCACTGTACACTTCAACAACAATACTGTATGAGGATGTATTCTGATGGAAGTGGAAATCTTCAACATAAAGAAGATCCAACTCACTTCCAGTTGATCAATGATGGACAGAGGTAGCTACACCCAGAGAAGAAACACTGGGAGGGGAATGTAAATTGTTAGCACTAATATCTGTCTGCCCAGGTTGCATGTACCTTCGGATTCTAATGTTTATTGTGCAACAAGAAAATGATATTCACACACATGTATTGTACCTAGACTATATTGTAACACATGTAAAATGTATGGTATTGCCTGTCGTCGGGGGGAGGGAATAGAGGGTTGGGGGGGTAATTTGGAAAAATGAATACAAGGGATAATATTATAATATATATATATATATATATATATATATATATATATATATATATATATATATATAAAATAAAAAAAAATTTAAAAAAAAAAAAAAAAGTTCTGCATTAGGCTACATCACCCCTAGAGGGTTAAATTAGAGGAAAGAAAAAGAATACTGCAGGGAACTAGATGCTTGATTTAATATTTTATATTTAAGCTCATATATGTTAAGCATATTTATCATTAATCATTGCAAGCAAACATTTTCAATGTGCTTAAACTTTTTAGAGAGACAATGTGACACAATGGAAAAAGCATGAGTGACGTGGGTAAATTTTATAAAACTGTGTCCCCTTTTGATCTGTAAAGAAGGGAGATTCCTGGTCTCCCAGGCTCCATAGAGTCTAGGAAACAACATATTTCTCAGATTGGACCTTTTTTAAGGCAAATCACACACACACACACACACACACACCGCCATTATAACTGGACCTCTATTCAAATTCAAGCTGAAAAAGCCTTCATTCAATTGGGAGATCTAGACCTGATATTGAAGTAGCTAGGCCTGGGGGCACTGGCTTTCTTTTCAACCTGAAACCTGAGCCTCAGATTTCTATAAAGGATATTTCTCCTGATCCTTGCAGAATGTCCAAAACAGGACTATGCCTAGTTATGAAGATATTCTCTTCTCAGTGAAAAACTTTTTGTTATTTCTCTGCTAGGATTTTGCCACTGAGGAAGTCAGTCTCTTAGCAAAGCACACTTCTCATCCTACAATAAACTCATTTTTTGCCATCAATATTTCAGGTTCGTGAATTCTTTCATGAAGGACCTGCATCGACCAGAAAGGGATTCCCACAACTCTCTAAATTGCTACTAACCTCATCATGAGGGTCATATCCTGTGTCCAGATTAATACCTCTGTGACCATGGACAAATAACTTGCCTGGTTCTTTGTTTCCTCCTCTTTAAGAAGAGGGAGTTGAACTTGCTGTTCTGTGAGGTCATTTCTAACCCTAAATCTATGAGCCTTTAATGCCAATATTATATAAAATTCTATGTACATATTAATCAATAAGTATTTATTAAGTATCTACTATTTGCAAGACTCTAGGAATATAAAGACAAAATTAAATAGTCCTTGACTTCAAGGGGTTAATATACACATGTGTTTATACCACACAACTAAATACAGCTTCCTGATAAAGGAAGGGACTTTTCTTTTTATCTTCTTTCTCCCTCATTGTCCCCAACATTTGATGAAATAATTCTTAAAGACATTGTGTGTCAGGAAAGCTCCAAAAGTGGTGATCAAAAATCTTTTTCACTCTCCATTTCCCCTTATCTGCACCTCATGAACGCTTGCTTTACTTACAAGGAGAATCATATAGACAGGAAGTAAAATGTATGATGCCTTAAGTATTTTCCATTGTAGGCTTGAGCTGAGAAAATAGAATAATAATAGAGCATTAGTAAATATAATAAACATTTAGTTTCTACTGTGGGAAGTTATGAAGAAGAGGTGAACAATGAGATGGAGTGGAGGGAGCAAGCATTTTTCCTAATTTCATTAATATTCAAAAAATCCTCAAAACAAAAAAAACCATATGCATTGAAGTTAGATGTTGCTACAGAACAAGAAATAAAGTGGCCAAATGGTAACAGCCTTATGGATTAACAGTAAAGGCTGCTATTTAATCCCTAAATGCACTTATATGTCACTCCTTCACCAGTCTCCACATTCTGACAGCCTATACAAACTCATTCACCAGCTTGTGTTTTGGGATCTATTCAGATATTTTCCTCCTTTCACAGGTTCTATTGGCACATGCCACTACAGTGTACAATTACAACAAGCAGAAGATTCTAACTCTGCTCAGCTATCTGCAGAAGAGGGGAAAATATAGAGACGGTAGATGGCTACTTCCCTTCTGCATAGGGTGGACCTCCAAGTTAGGAAATCTAAAGCAGCAGAAGCTCTGCTAAGAATACATCACTCTACCCTAAGCTTGAGAGAAACAGTACATTGATTCCATTCAGCTTAAGAACTAAATAATGAAGGAAAATGAGGCAAGCCGCTGGCATTTGTGGTTATATAAGGTCTGAAGGAAAAGGAACAGGGAATCCAGCTGAGGCTAGTCCTAACCCATCTATCACACACCTCCTAGAAGCTATGTGGAGCAGGGACTGAAACTAGGGAAAAGTAAATCCCCAAAATGGAAAGAGCCTGAGACAGCTTTAAGATTCAGCAGCAAGCAACTATCAAAGCAAGAGTCAGAAGATGATTGACAGGGAAGTACAAGGTGGAAAAAATTGAACCCACTAAAGGTCCCAGGAAGAGTAGAAATCAATTAGAAACCTAGTTTACAAGAAACAAAATCAATAGGAAAGATATTTAAAATTATAAGGAAAAGTGATTATTGAAAGAAATAGAAATTGTACTAATATCTGATAAAACACAAAATCTTATAGAATCCCAAGAGATCATGAAACTGTAGTAGGAGGTTCTCAAAGACTTCACTAGGCAAATTAGAAATTAGAATGAGAGAAAAATTTAAAAGGGAGTAGATGGTGTTATTTGTGGCTCAACAGCAGAAATAATTAATATAATAGAAAAACTGGAATATACATTGATGAGTCTCTCCAATGAAGTAAAAATTATTACAGTATAGTGGACAGATAGCTGGTCTTGAGCATCTCTGACACATACTGTCTGTGACCCAGTAAAGACATTGCTGGATTGAAGGGTATATATAGTTTGAACGTACACTTGTTCTTGTGAACTTTGTTTTTGTGAAAAGTGGAAGTCTCTCCTCCATTGACTTCACCCATGATGCTCAGTGACAAACTGCCTGAACACATATTCTTTCTCTGATCCTTCATTCTCATTCAAATTATACTTTTAAAGAAATGACCAACAGGATGATTTCAGAAAAGCCTGGAGAGACTTACATGAACTGATGTTGAATGAAATGAGCAGGACCGGGAGATCATTATATACTTACACAACAATACTATATGATGATTGATTCTGATGGACGTGGCCCTCTCCAACAATGAGATGAACCAAATCAGTTTCAATAGAGCAGTAATGAACTGAACTAGCTACACCCAGTGAAAGAACTTTGGGAGATCACTATGAACCACTACATAGAATTCCCAATCCCTCTATTTTTGTCCATCTGCATTTTTTATTTCCTTCACAGGTTAATTGTACACTATTTCAAAGTCAGATTCTTCTTGTGCATTAAAATAACTGTATGGACATGTATACATATATTGTATTTAACTTATACTCTAACATATTTAACATGTATTGGTCTACCTGCCATTTGAGGGAGGGGGTGAAGGGAGGAGGAAAAAATTTGGAACAAAAGGTTTTGCAATTGTCAATACTGAAAAATTACCCATGCATATATCTTGTAAATAAAAAACTATAATAAAAAAATTATCCTTTCAAGTACTCCCATCCCATTTTTTACTCTATTCCAATTTGCATTGTTCAATAACTGCTATATTATTAGCAAAATCTTTCATATGAGACCATGTACGTTTTCCTTGGAAATTACTTTGTATGGATTTTGCATTTATTCCTATATGCTTTTCTCTGCTCCCTGACTTCATAGAAAGTAAGTTCCCTAAAGATGAGAAGTTTTATTTCTGTCTTTGTTTCTTCAGCACCTAGCCCAGATTCCAAGCATTTTCACTTGCTGTGCCCCATCCCTGTAATACTTTCCTTTTCTCATCTCTACTTCCTTCTGTCCTTGACTTGGAGGATCAATTCCTAATAAAAATCCCATCTTTTACAAAAAGATTTCCATGATGCCTTTAATGGTCTTCTGTTGATTAGCTCCAATTTATCCTTCCTCTATCTTGTTTATACATAGTTATTTGTACACTATCTTCCTATTAGATTGGGAATTCATTGGAGAGTATGACTATGTTTTGCCTTTTTTAATTACACTGTGCCTGGAACAGAGTAGTTAGTTATTTCATAAAGGCCTGTTCTTTTTGCAGTTTTGCCTTTTTTGGCTAGCAGGGAAACAGAAGAGATTAAAGGCTTCTTTGAGCACTTCTAAAGTAAACCACCAATGTTTTTGAAAGAGTAGTAAACCACTAATGCCTTTATTTTCAAATGAGAATGATACTTCTTTCTACCTAGTTTTCATTCACATGCAAACCATTAGTAAAAGAAAAATTATCTGAGTTTGTGATTGGGTACTAACAAAGAAAAAGGAAAATGAAATATTTTCCTCCAAGCTCATGAAACTTTGCCTGACAATTACCAAGTGTGACAATAACAAAGTATGATAGGGGCCCATTTTACCTACAGCAGTGTTTCTTTGAGTGGTTTCCTGGGTAATATTTCTGTCATAGTTATTTAAATTTGCATAAGAACCTACAAAGAGATACCTATTCCAAAACTTGTACTGTAAAGAATAATATGCCTGATACTTAATAATACAATCATAAATGTCTTCTTGGCAGAATCTAGGGCTACCTGTAGAGGGCTACCAAAAAGGTATGAATCAGACAACTGAGCACTTAAGGCTAATTACCTATTCAATATGAGATACTGATTTTATTAGCATATATTTGGATAATGGCTCTTCTCACTATTGGTGTTTGCTGAATGTTTGGTGTTAAGATAATCATAGGCAAGGATTGGGGGACGGGGGGAGAGAAAGGGGAAAAGCCAGGGTCACTTGGTGACAGGATGAGGAGGAGAGAGTTTGATGACTCCAGACTCCAGAATCCAGAATTCTGCTTGCCTGCCTCTTTCATTTCTCCCCCTAAAGACCAAGGACTTTAATTTATCTTGACTCCAGCTGATTCCAAAGCCCTCCAGGGAGCTAGCCCATACTCTCCAGCTACCAATTGAATCTAACATGTAAAATTTTAGAGAATTGCCTGTGGTTCAGAGGACTTAAGTAATGTAAGATAGTCACACAGCTATATATCTCTAGAAATGGCACTTGAACCTAAATCTCCTTGATGATGGGGTTCTATATTATACCACTAAGAAGTAATAATAGCTTGGATTCAACATAGGTACATTTTTTCAATTTTATTTTTACAACAATGGGTTATTATGCACAAGTGGGTAGAAAATCAGCCTAAAAACCAAAAAGAATTAAGTTATAGTCCTTGATCCAACACATCCTAACATTGTGAACTTGAGCAAGTCACAGAATTTCAGTACTCAAGTTAAATTATCTAAGATTATATGTGTCAATCATCATGTGAAATAATTTTTTTTAAATTGTATTTTGCTATGGAAATGCTTGTTTTATACCATAAATTAAAAAATAAAATAAATTTTAATAATAATATTTTTATAAGACTATAATTTGCAGAGAATGTATCCACTTGCATTGGTAGAGCATGTTTACTCATCCAGGGATTCTCTATACTAAAACTTCTTAAATTATGGGTTGCAACCCCACATGGGGTCATGTAACTAAATGTGGGGGTCATGAAATTATAATTTGTTATCAGTAAATGTTTGATTTGTATGCCTATTTTATATACCTATATACCTGGCATCACATAAAATTTTCTTGGGGGAAAAGGAGTCAAGAGTGGAAAAAGTTTAAGAAACCCTGCTCTTTATCAATGAATTCACATAGCTGGACTCCCCCCACCCCACCCCTATGATATACAATAGAATGGAAATGATTTAGAAAGAAATAATACTGGCCTTTTGGTTCACTAATAAATTAGATCTCAAAATTCTTTTTTTTCTGAGGCTGGGGTTAAGTGACTTGCCCAGGGTCACACAGCTAGGAAGTGTTAAATATCTGAGATGAGATTTGAACTCAGATCCTCCTGACTTCAGGGCTGGTGCTCTATCCACTGTGACATCTAGCTGCCCCTAGATCTCAAAATTCTAACTTACCAGTTCAGTTTCTGCTAAATAATCATTTCTTCTCTAGTATTAAGAAGGTTATATTGGAGGCAAGTCAACTCTGAACCTACCATCATATAATGAGGCATTGGAGTGTTAAATTGAGCTTTGGAAATGGTTTAGTGGTTGCTGAGTCAGGTTGAAATGTTGCATATCCACTGTTTAATTCATAGATACTGGTATGACTCAATCCTGAAAAATACTACCTTTTCCCAAAAATGTGGTGCTAGAGGCCATGTAGAGGCAAGGTTGAAGGAAAAAACTTGAAGGCTGATTAGGTGAGGTCCAAAGAGCAAGAATCAGCAAAGCAGCAATTTGAAAGGCAAGAACCAAGGCATAGTCCAAAAATTAGGCTGCCAGTCTCAGTCATAGCCTTAGAGTAAACTACACAAGTAAAACCTGACAAACTCCTTGCTTTTTAGATAGATCAAGCTTTATTAAACTTGACACATTTTAAGAAAAGAAGTACTAACTATAACAGTAAGCTATGTCCTAATTTTTAAAAAGTTTTTATTGATACATTTTGTTTTACACAGTATCCTGGAACAGGATATTACTGTTCCTAAGAGCACATTGTTAAATTTTCAACATGACTGTTTATACTTCAGAAATCAGCAAACATCTTATTTATCAATCAGATAAATCAGAACTTATTTATTGTTTTCTTGAGTTATAGGCTTAAGAAAGTGATGAGAAAATGTTAATAATACAGATTAAAATAAAGGTTTTAAAATTTTTATCCGATTACTTGCTTTTCTATCACCCTCATCTTCCTACTCAGCTATCCCTTGTAACAAAGAATAAAAAAACAGGGGAAAAAAATCACTTTAGGAAAACTAACCAACATGTCAACCAAATATTGACAATTTATACGATGTACGATGTTCCATACTCAGAGGCCCTCACATCTGCAAAAAAAGAGGGGGGCATTTTCTGCTCTTATTCTCGTTGTTCATTCATTTCAGTCATCTAACTCTTCATGACCTCATTTGGAGTTTTCTTGGCAAAGATATTGGAATGGTTTGCCATTTCCTTCTGCAGCTCATTTTACAGATGAGGACACTGGCAAAGAGGATTAAGTGACCTGCCCAGAGTCACACAACTAGCAAGTGTCAGAGGCTGGATTTGAACTCAAGAAGATGAGTCTTCTGGACTCTAGACCTGGTATTCTATTCATTGCATCACCTAGCTGCCTGTTCTTTTTCTCTGGGATGACTTAATCAGTATAATTACCCTTCATTCAGTTTAGGTTTTTTGCTTTTCTTTTAATATTGTTGTACATATTATGCATATTACTTCACTTTCAATCATTTCATATTTCTTCCTATTATGCTCCACTATTCTAAAAAGAAAACCTCGCAAAACATTAAACATTATTATTTACCTCCACAAATTCCAGGTGAAGTTAACTATCAGACTTTCAAAGGCATAGTTTCAAAGGCATTTAGAAAGATAAGTAGTTATCATAGGATTTAGAGATGAAAAGATCATTTAGATCCCCTTTTCAGATTCAGAAACTAAGGCATAAAAAAGGTAAAAATCTCTTTCATGAGGTCATAATGAGCAGAATTGATATCTGACTCCAGACCTTCTAAGCAAAAACTAGATGCCATAAATTTTCCTGTTACCCCATACTGCTTCTCAAGATAAGCCAGTAGAAGATCATTAAGAAGAAAGCCATTCCAGACTAATCTTATTTTCTTTTTCTCCCAAGCTAGTAACTAATAGAATGTTATGGATGTGATATAAATTAATTTTAATAATCCATTTGACAAAGTCCCTCATGATATCCCTGTAATCAAAAAAAAGTGATGAATTAGATTAGATCAAAGAACTAAGTGGACAATTAGGTGGAACAATGGATGTAATGAAGAGCCTTGAATTCAGGAAGAACTGAATTCAAATTCAGCTTCAGAAACTAGCTGTATGAACCTGGGAAAATGATTTAATTTCTTTTTGCCTCAGTTCTTTATCTGTAAATTGGGGATAAAAATAACATATTTACCAGATTTTTGTGAGAATCAAATAAGAACATTGTGTTGCTAGTCTCAAGGAGATAAATGAATACTTGGATGGAAAGCATTTATTAAGAGCTTACTATGTGCAGAACACTGCTAAGTATTGGGGAAACAAATAGAAAAATTGAGATAGACCCTGCTCTCAAAGAGCCTACTCTCTAACTAGATTACATTAAAGAACCCTTGTCTTCAAGTCAGATGGAGAGGCCTCAAGGGTACATCACTGGTCTGAGTGATACTATTTCTTCTCAGGGTTCTTGGATTATAGTAGTATAGGACTGAAGGGTACAAACAAAGAGAAGACAGTAATACAAGATTGTAAGAACTTGGGAGGCAGTACAAAGTAGGTGGTGGGAAAGGTCTAGTGCTCTTCCATCTCATGAGAAGTCAGAGTTTTTGACATGCATTTTATCCAAGCCTGGTAGCAATCAATTAGTCTGGGATTGGGGGAAGGCAAGTGTTGTGCACAGTTTCCTTTTAATGTCCTGACCCAATTTCCCTAATTTTCCTATTCAGTTACTCTGCCTCAGGTTATAACCATTCCCTCTTAATATTAGGATAAAGGTCTTATATCTTAGACCTTAGGCTACCATCATTCCCTCTTAATGTGTTATGGGATAAAGTTTTTATCCATTTTAGACATCATTAGAATATCAGGAGCCTCTCCAGTTCCTCCCTCCATTATGTCATCCTAGGTGCCTGCCTCCATTATGTAGTCCTCATCCTAGGTTCCTCCTCCCGTCACATCATCCCCAACCAAGTACCTCTCCCATTATGTCATCATTCTTGTAACCTTATAAAAGAATCTTATACCTGACATTCACTGCTGAATTCTTGGAGACGATAGTTTCATTCAGCTCTGGAATCAAACCATGGATCCATTTGGTCCCAGTAAATCTCTCCCATTTAATAAATTATTAAATACTCTCTAATCTCTATCTTGCTCAGTTTCTCTGGAATTACACAAGGAAGGTAAGACACATGCTAGTGATGATGAAAGATGAGTTTCAGAACTCTAGCCTTGGCTTTCTACCAAATTTGCACATAGTACAAAGTTGGGCCAAATAGATAAGTAATACACTAGAGGAGGGAAAGTCAAGAAGTCAGATACTCTTGTCAGGGTTTAATAGTGGTTTGAAGCTAATAAGATAAAATTTATTAGAGATAAAATGTTAGATCAACAAAATCACTTGAGTTAATACAAAGAGTATGGGATTATAGAGATGTGGCTAGAATGTATTTTCTATGGGGGAGGGAGGAGGGAGGGAAATAACAACCAAGTGCTTTAGTGGATTGTGAATTTAATATGAATCAGCCCTGTGATCTGGCAGTGAACAAAGATACTGATGCATTTTCAGGCTGCATTTTGCATAAAAGAATAATATCCAAAATGAGAGAGGTTAAGGTTCCACTATACTCTTTCCGTGAAAAC
Organism: Sminthopsis crassicaudata; assembly: GCF_048593235.1. NCBI lineage: Eukaryota > Metazoa > Chordata > Mammalia > Dasyuromorphia > Dasyuridae > Sminthopsis > Sminthopsis crassicaudata. The sequence goes on from NC_133617.1 coordinate 620,908,410, forward strand.
ATATTTGGAATATTGTGTTGAGTTGGAATATTTTAAAGGAAATATGAAAAGAAGCACAAATTGTGAGAACTACAGTCAGGAAGAAACTCATCAATCATAAGGATAAGGTATCCAAGGTATGAATACATATCTGTAATATTCCCAATATCTAACCACTGCTTGAAGAACTCTAATGAGGGAGAACTCATTTGGAGTTCTCCAAATGGAGAATATCTCCTTTCTTTTTCTAAGTAGCTCTACTAGTTCCATTGAGCAAACATCTATGTCCCAGAGATTCTATCTAAATGGTCCTAGTTGTTGTCCTCTGGTACCAAGCAAAATAAGTCTAAGGTTTTAATAATATAATAGCCCTTCAGATATTTGAAAATAGTTATTGTGTGTTAGTCAATCAGGAATTGTGAATTACCTAGGGTCATACAGCTAGTAAGTGTCTGAGGCAGAATTTGAACTCAGCTCCTCTGACTCCAGATTTTGTGGGAGACTGCACCATTTATGCCCTTTTAAGTCTTCTCAATGTCATTTAAATCTCCATTTCCTTCAACCAATCTTTTTTTTTTCTTTCAAAATGCTTTTATTCTTTTAAAAAAATTTTATTAATTTTTATAATTATAACATTTTTTTGACAGTACATATGCATAGGTAATTTTTTTTTTTACAACATTATCCCTTATACTCCTTTCTGTTCTGAATTTTTCCTCCTTCCTTCCATCCCCTCCCCTGGATGGCAGGCATTCCCATACATATTAAATATCTTATAGTATATCCTAGGTACAATATATATGTGCAGAACTGAATTTTGTTGTTGTTGTTGTTGCAAAGGAAGGATTGTATTTGGAAGCTAAAAATAATCTGGGAAGAAAAACAAAACAAAACAAAACAAAACAAAACAGTGCTCACAGTTTATACTCATTTCCCAGTATTCCTTTTCTGGATGTAGCTGATTCTGTCCATCATTGATCAATTGAAATTGGATTAGCTCTTCTCTATGTTGAAGATATCCACTTCCATCAGAATACATCCTCATACAGTATCATTGTTCCTTCAACCAATCTTCATGTGACATGATTTTCTGGCCCTCTATGTAATGGTTGCTCTCTAGTTTGCTCAATGGAACTAGTAGAGCCACTTAGAAAAAGAAAGAAAATATAATCCATTTGGAGAACTCCAAATGAATTCTCCCTCATTGGAGATCTTCAAGCAGAGGTTAGATAGCTATATATTGGGAGTATTATAGATAGGATTCATGCCTTAGATAAGAGTTAGACCTTTTCCTTATGAATGCTGAGCTTCCTCCTGACCAGAGTTCTTACAGTCTTTACTTTTCATGTCATAAGAACTAGATACTTCTTGTAAATTTAGTCAGGAATTTGTAGAGATGAGAAATAAGGACTATTGTATTAAGAGATATTAAGATGCTGATTGGTAAATGTTTAACAATCAGCTCTCCAAAGAGAATATATATCTGATATGCTTTTAATTTTAAGCTACATTATTAGCATTTTCTCCAATTTTTTTTTAAATGTGGATATCAAGAAAACAAATAATTAAACCTTGACTTATAGAACCACTGATTCTGAAGTATAAATATTCACACTAAAAAATTAACAATCACACCCTGATTTTCTTCCAGTATATTCTAGGGCATTTTTTAGTGTAACTCCTTTTTGATAACTCCTTCCCTCCTATTATGTTTGCCAAGTTTTTACTGTTAGACTTCTATAATTCTAGGTTACCAATTTCTTAAAAGTAGATTTTGCTCTTAGGGATAGAAAATTCAGATTTTAAGAGTTAACTTTCATTCAAATTAGAAAAGCAGTTTTATCCTGCTATGATTTCCTTGCATTGAGACTAAGGGTCATATTTGTCCTTTTGAAATACCAATTTGGCTGCTATGTGAAGGATGGATTTGAGAGTGACAAAAATGGATACAGGAAGTCCCAAAAGAAGGTTATTGCAATAATCCAAGAGAAATAAGGAATGAATATGAGTAATAACTATATGAAAAGGAAGAAGGGGACAGATATGAGATTTATTGTGGAGTTAAATTGATAAGCCTTAGCAGATGATTATATATAAAGGATATATTAGTACCATTTACTGCAGCAATAAGAATGAAAGTTCCCTAAATTTAAGGGATTTGAAAATGTGAAGGAGACTTGATCAGCTTATCCTACTCATTTCAATTCCTTCATTTAGTGGCAAATATCTCTCCAAGAGATAATGTGACAGTCCCCAAGAGGGAAGGGAAAAGTAAACTTATGCAAAAGAATTATGCATCAAAAGGAAAAAAAATTTAAAACTTTTTTATTTTCAAAACATATGCATAGTTTTCAATATTTACCTCTGCAAATCTTGTATTCCAATTATTTTTCTCCTTCCCTTTCATCCCCTCTCCTAGACAAGCAAGTAAGCCAATATGTGTTAAACATGTGAGATTCTTCTATATATATTTCCACAATTATCATAATGCACAAGAAAAATCCGATCAAAAGGAGGGAAATGAGAAAGAAAAATGAGCAAGCAAACAACCACAAAAAGTGAAAATACTACGTTGTGATCCAAACTCAGTCTCTACAGTCCTCTTTGGGTTCAGATGGGTCTTCATCACATTGTTGAGATGTGAGAAATGAGGTCAAGTGGTCCCCTGGCCGGCGTTGGTGTCACAGGCTTTGCAAAAGAATTCACAATCCCCCTAAAATAGGTTTATTACACTGAGAAAACATCTTTCTCAGTCAGCCAAATCCTGAAAGAATTTTTAGCAAAGGTTTGGGGTTTCAGCCTTTGATTACATTGGGTTTTTGTGGCCCAGAGTTAAGGAGCAATTTCCAGAAGAGTTTGAGGGACTAATTTTCAATTTAATAAAGGATGATGATTATCCCCCAGACCAAGAGCTCCAATTGAAGTATAAGTGGAGATCACTTCACTGAACTGGAGGGTGGAGCCCCTCCCAGAGGCAAGAAGGGTTTGAGATTGTAAGGTTTATCTAAGCCAGGTCCACCCTTTCTCCCAGAGATCTAGTGAGACAGTTTACATCAACAAGACCATTGGAATTGTCCTGAATCACCTCTATTGAAAAAAGACACATCCATCAGAATGGATATCATATAATCTTGTCACTGTGTACAATGATCTCTTGGTTCTGCTCATTTCACTTAGTATCAATTTGTATAAGTCTCTGCAGGCCTCTCTGAAAGCATCCTGCTGATCGTTTCTTATAAAACAATAATATTCTATAACATTCATATATCATAACCTGTTTAGCCATTCTCCAAATGATGGGCATCCACTAAATTTCCAATTCCCAAGGGAATTTTATTAAAGAATATTTTTTTATAGCTGACTGGAGAAGGGCGTGTGATGCTGTAGGTTTCCAAATCTGCAACCTAATAAGGAAAAAGGCATGGTAACTCATTAGAGGAAGCTAGGTAGCACAGCTCAGACCTGGGAACAGAAAGACCTGAGGCAATGTTATTTTTAATGGCTTTAATATGAGATCTACTTGTTTTCTTTAAACTCTGAGCCTTATGAGGCTCTGTACTTATAAGGGGAGTTGGTGAACAATAAAATTATATATAAAATAATATCATATAGTAGTATAATATATAATAAAATATCATAATAATGTTTTCAAGTGCTCTGCAAAGCAAGTGCTTTTCATATATTTATCATCTGTGCTTCTTATGACAGCATTATAAGGTAAGTAGGTGACAGAGGTATCATCCCCATTTTGTCAATGAGAAAACGAAGGTTTAGTGAAGGGTTAAATTACTTGCTCAAAGTCACAGAGTTAGTAAGTTAATTTGACCTACTTAGTTTATCACAGAAGTACATTCTTACCAAAGACACTTTTCTTAGCCTGTGTAGCCAGGGCTATGCATGAGGCAGTGCTACATTTCAGGTTTCAGGAACTGTCCATGTACTTACATGAAAGCCCATCAGCAAAAGCAGCTGCTCCAGCAACATATTTGTAAGACGCACACTATTTGAATCAATCTACTCACTCATGGACAGGAATAGGGGGAAGGGGAAGGAGAGTTTCCAATATCTCCTTTTGAGATCTCCAATATAAACAAACAATGAAAAGATTATAAAGGGTGTAGTTATTTCTACTCTGATTTGCAAGCAAAGGCTACCTGGATTGACTGGGCATGCTCAGCTCTGACAGTTTCAGTTCTCAATTGAGGATAAACAGAGGAAGACATGATAAATGAACCAGGACACAGCTGACCTTAACAGAGCACTGAACTTGAAAAGCAGGGCAAGGAGAAAGGTAGGGGGGTATCTGGGAAAGTATGAGTATTAAGAGTGGCTGGTATTGGGCTTTTTCCTATCAGTTGTCCTCCTGAGTGAGCTCTGTACCCAGCGTATCAACGCTCTCTCCTGCTCTCTCCAGCTCTCTCCAGCTTCCCACCTGGAAACCCTTCCATATAATTTACCAATTTTATGAAAAAACTAAGGACTACCAAAGGATTCCTGTTAAATGATCTTATGCTTTATCCTTTCATCTCTAAGAGAACCATGTTTACTCTCTCCTCTAGGTTGGTTGCTGGCCATATGGTTTGTCCAAAAAAAGAGAAAAATCAATTTCTTAGGGGTAAATAACCAAACTACCCTGCCCCTGTCAGATTCCTTAAAGTTAATTTAAAACTGCCTGGAATGCACCTCGCCTAGTGAGCTAAAGACAAAACTACTTTGCATTTGTTTAGTGGTTTTTCTGTAATACTTTGTTACCAGAATCTTTACCAATTATACAGAATAACAAAATGATATTTTGTCAAATAGAGCTTGATTTAAAAAAAAAAAAAAGAAAGAAAAGAAAAAGTGTAACTGCCAGAAGATTGTTGAAGAAAGCAAGATACTTTTATATCTGGTTCTCTTTGAGTCTGGGAAGGGGGTGGGAGGGTAACAGATAAAGATTAGAAAGGCATAAAGCCATCCATTCTGGTGAGACCAGGGAATCTGGCTTTCATTCCAATCTGTGATCTTGATGAGATATATAATCTTGCACAATTTACTAACCCTCTTCTGAACCTCAGTTGCTTCATCTGTGAAATGAGAGAATTGGAATATTTGATCCTTAAGGGCACTTCCAGCTCAGGTATTCTGTTCCTGTGAAATCATCCAGTGTGGAACATGTGCTTCCAATTGGACCAGAATGGAATAGGATAGGGGAAGACTGCATAATCAATCTATAAGTCAATCAATAAATGATTATAAAGTGCCTACTATGTGCCCATTGGGTTTCTTACTTAGCTTGTAGAGTTCTAAACAGTCAGGGGTATGTGGGCTAGGATGGGGGGATGAAAAGAAAATATCAGATAGGATTTTGAGGACTATAAAAGAAATTTAAATGACATCAAAAAAGGAAATGCAAACAAGCATTTGGCATATATTTCCTGCATGCCTACTACCTGCTAGGTATTGTGGGGGACAGAGAGAAGTATAAGAATGGACATTGACTTTGAGTAGACTTTAACTGAGCACTAAATGTCTCATTATGATATTGAGAAATATGATCATCTCTGTCTTTAATATGTTTACAATTTTTTTTTTTTTGGAGGAAGTAAAACATGCTGACAAAGAATTGCAGAATCTCAGAGATAAAAGGACCCAAGAGGTCACCTAGCCCATAGAAATGTAGGAATCCTCTCTATACTGTCATTTACCAGTGAAATCTACTTGAAATTCTCTGCTTAGGATGAATTCACTGCTTTTAAAGGCAGTTCATTCTTCTTTTAAATGTTTCTATCAGAAAGTTTTTCACTACATCAAACCTTTGCCTGTCCCTGCAACCTCCAGAACCCTCCTAAGTCTGTACTAAGACCAAAAAAAAGCAAGTCTAATCTTTTTTTTTTTCCTATGTTGCATTCCTTTAAACACTAAAAGAGATTAGTCATGTACTCTTAGATCTCCCCAAGTCTTCCTTTCTCCAGGGAAATATTCCCAGTCCTTTCAAGTAACCTTGGTATAGGATGGATAGGAAGTGAATAAATGTTTATGTAGATCATATTATGCATCAGGGACTATGCCAAGTATGTATATGATTGATACATAAAGAATGATATCATAAGCACATTAGAAGAGCAATGAATAGCCTATCTGTCAGATCTACCGAGAACTAAAGAATTCATGATCAAATAAGAGGTAGATAATACTGCAAAATGTGAAATAGATATTTTTGATTATATTAAATTTAAAAAGTTTTGCACAACAAAGCCAAATGCAACCAAGATTAGAAGAAAAGCAGAAAACTGGAAAACAGTTTTCTACCTACTCTATCCACCAAGCTATCTGAGCTAAACAGTCCCTTCCCCATCCTATTATATTCTTAAAGACTTACTCCAATTATGTGTGTCCTCAAAATATAGTATCCAGAACCAAACCTAAAATTCCAAATGAGTTTCATCAGAACATGACAGTTTCAGAGCCATTATCTCTCATCTTCTATGATTACATCTATATCAATGTAGCCGCAGATTCCATCACATTTTTAGCTACCATAATTAAACTACTTTCCTTTGTATTTAGAGTCCCACTAAGTCCTTTAGATCCCATGAAATGTTGCCTAGCTGTGCCTCCTTCATTCTTCATTTATGCAATTCTTTTCTTTTAACATTTAACATTTTTAAATGTAGGACTTTAAATTTATTTCCAGTTTCATTTTAATATACATGGTCCATTATTCTAGTCTAGTATTTCCAAACTTTTTGGTCTCAGGACTATTTTACAATCTTAAAAATCATTGAAAAATTTCTTTCTCCTAAAAAGTTATGTATGATAACATATGAATTATGAATTGATATTTACAATATTAAAATTAAAATATCTTAGTATTATTATGTAAAAAAATTTGAATTTCTGGACACCATAAAAGAGTACTAGGGAAACTACAAGAATGTCCAGAATAGAAGTTTATAGGTAGGGTTTAAAGATTCCATCCTTTTTCTACTTTTGAAAATTGAACACTATTTTTTCTATTTTTCTTTATTTTAAAAACAAATTTTATTTGGACATCTATTGAAAAGTACAGTCATTTAAATAATAAATAACTGTACAAGAAAATAAAATTTACAAAGCATGTAAGGGGCAGCTAGATAGCACAGTGCGCATTTAGGGTGGCATCAGGAGGATCTGAGTTCAAATCCAGCCTCAAACACTTACCATTTACTAGTTATATGATCCTGGGCAACTCAATTAACCCCAAATGCCTCTCAAAAAAAAAAATTCTCTCAAAAAAACCCCACCTCGAAAAAAAGCATTTAAGTTGGAATCCATGAAAAAATACATCAATAATAGATGGTATGATTGTACATGTGTCTATGACTTTCATTATTTGCTGATTGCTAATTATTTCTCAAAAGATGGGTATATTAACACTAATATTGCAAAAGCCACATTATCTTTGTTTTGATGATCCATTTTGATTTTTACTATCTGTTTACTGTGAATTTGTTGCGATTATTTTCAAGAATACTTTCCCTGATTTAGCCATTCTCCAATTGATGAGCATCCACTCAGTTTCCAGTTTCTGGCCACTATAAAGAGGACTGCCACAAACATTCTTGCACATACAGGTCCCTTTCCCTTCTTTAAAATCTCTTTGGGAAATAAGGCCAATAGGAATACTGCTGGATCAAAGGGTATGCACAGTTTATAACTCTTTGAGCATAGTTCCAAATTACTCTCCAGAATGGCCGGATGTATTCACAATTCCACCAACAATGTATTGGTGTCCCTGTTTTCCCATATCCCCTCCAATATTGTGCATTATCTTTCCCTGTCATTCTAGCCAATCTGACAGGTGTGTATCTCAGAGTTGTCTTAATTTGCATTTCTCTTAATAAATTGTGGTATATGAATATTATGGAATATTATTGTTCTATAAGAAATGACCAACAGGATAATTTCAGAAAGGGCTGAAGAGACTTACATGAACTGATGCTGAGTGAAATGAGCAGAACCAGGAGATCATTATATACTTCAACAACACTACTATATGAGGATCAATTCTGATGGACATGGCCCTCTTCAATGATGAAATGAACCAAATCAGTTCCAAAAGAGCAGTAATGAATTGAACCAGTTACACCCAGTGAAAGAACTCTGGGAGATGACTATGAACCACTACATAGAATTCCCAATCCTTCTATTTTTGTCTGCTTGCATTTTTTATTTCCTTCACAGGCTAATTGTACACTATTTCAAAGTCCGATTCTTTTTGTACAGCAAAATAACTGTTTGGACATGTATATATATATTATATTTAATTTATACTTTAACATATTTAACATGTATTGGTCAACTTGCCATCTGGGGGAAGGGGTGGGGGGAAGGAAGGGAAAAAATTGGAACAAAAGATTTGGCAATTGTCAATGCTGTAAAATTACCCATGCATATATCTGGTAAATAAAAAGCTATAATAAAAAAATAAAATTTAAAAAAAGTTAAAAAAAAGAATACTTTCCTTGAGAAAAGGATTGGTAGATGATGATCAGGATGAGTACCATTATGTGTCTCAAAAATGAAATTTATATTTAAAAAAATACAAAAAGACATGATTTTTATGTGGGGATCATTCTTGTGTAAATTAGTTATTCTATAGTCAGATCACTAAATTATCATAGCAAAGATCAGAATTAATAAAAAAGGAGAAATATATATGACATATAATGAAAACATTCAATACTGGGATATTTAAATAGGCAAATAATAATGAAAAATAGATAATAGACTATGAAAATCTTATCAACCCTGATCAAAAAATTAACAGGTTAAAAAAAGAGATCAAAATAACCCCAAAAGTGCCTTAATCACCAAATAAATACTTGACATCCTTGCAAGAGAGATGACAACCAAAGTTATATTTTCAATATAAACTTTTTGTAAAAAATCATGAAGATGATGAAATATTATAAACTGCCTCACTTTATAATGCTGAATAGCAATAGAGAATAAAATCCAATTATATTTCAAGGCAGTTTTTAGCGTTCATTTTTACAAGATTTTGAGTGCCAAATTTTTCTCTTTCTCCTCCCTTCTTCCTAAAATGGTAAGCAACTTGATATAGATTATATGCAATTATGTAAAATATATTCCACTATTAGTCACAATTGCGAAAGAAGAAATAGATTAAGAGAAAAAAAAATAAAAAATACAAATCATGGTGGCCTAACAATACCAAACCTCAAGCTATATCATAAAGCACTAATCATTAAAATTATCTAGTACATGCTAAGAATCAGAATGGTGGATCAGTGGAATAGATTAGGTACAGTCTTTGGGATAAGACCTCACTATTTCCCAAAAACTGATGGGAAAACTGGAAAACAATAGGGCCCAAACATAGACTAACATTGCATACCCTATACCAAGATAAGGTCAAAATGGGTATATGATTGAGACATAAAGGGTTATAGGCATAAGCAAATTAGAAGAACAAGGAATAGTCTACCAGATCTACAGAGAAGGAAAGAATTTATGACCAAACAAGAGATAAGTATTATAAAATGTGAAATTAATCAGTTTGTTATATTAAATTTTAAAAGGTTTTTCACAAAATCAAATGCAAACAAAATTAGAAGAAAAGTAGAAAGCTGGAAAACATTCTTTATAGCAAGAAAATCAAGATAATGGAAAGAAAGGCATGGTGGACATGAACTAGCTCCAATAACCAAGAAGGAACTTTGAAGAACAAATGTAAAATATTTAATTAAGGAAATGTATGATAAAAAGAGAAGATAAACTACTAACATGAGAAGAATGATTGGTGACATGTGGACAAGCTTACTGCTCCACTGTATCTTTATGATGTCAGGAGAAAGGAAGAGTCTCCTTCTATCATAAACTTATGAGAGGTAATGGCCGAGAGCCATACAGAATGAGTAGTTATGGATGAGGTAGTCTTCCTCATTGGAGAGAATATCTGAATTGCTACATTCAGAACATCTGGGAACTTTGAGGATTTCTGTCTTTCACTAGATGGTTGCAGTTGCTGTTGATATTGTTTTTTTGGTTCTACCTTCCCTTTACTTTTTATTCTTTCATATTGTCTTCAAAATATATTTAAAAAAATTTTTTTAGAGGTATTGTTTTTATGACACAAAACTATTCAATTGAAGTCACATAATGTACTCTGCTCATCCATTCCCCAATTGATGAACATCTAATATAATCAGCTTCCACTCTCCCACCATTTCTTTTTTTTTCTCCCACCATTTCTTAGGAATTTTGAACAAATTTTCATGTGATTATTGATAGGTTTTCTCAAGAGTTGCCTTTTCTTCTCCTTTGATTATCATTTGTATAAGCATTACTCTAACAAAAGTTTGTTTCAGTTCCTGAGAAATTTTAGATATCAAAGTTGAAGTATTTTATTCAAAGTCTTTTACCTCACTACTGGTTTTGTTTTGTTTTAATTTCTTTTATTCTGGGTGCATTGTTATTTTGTTGTAAAGGAACTTTTCAAAATTTTTATATAATCAATTCGACCACTTTAGTTCCTTAGAATTTTCCTTGTCCCAACTCGTTAGGAATTCAATCCCTTACCCAATGTTGTGAAAAAAATATAATAATCCTTTGTCCTCTTTATTGTGAATTTCCCATTTAGGATTTATTAGTATAAGATTTTGGTCTCTTCTTATTTTTCACTAAACTGTTATACAATTTTCCCAACATTTTTTGGTTGAATAATTCATATTTTTTAGAGTTTTATGATCCTGTTTATTGAAAAATATACTCTGGCATTATATACTCATTATTGTCACATTTCTTTTCTATTTTTTATCTACTACTAGAGAGTTCTGCTATTTGTTATTTTACAGCATATGCCTTGAAATATGAAAATGCAAGTTCTTTCTCTTCTTTTTTGCTTCATAATTTCCTTTTGTATTCTTTATTATTATCATAATTATAACTTTTTATTTATAAAACATATGCATGGATAATTTTTCAACATTGACCCTTGCAAAACCTTGTGTTTCAAATTTTTCCCTCCTTCCCTCCACCCCGTCCCCTAGTTGGCAGATAGTCCAATACATGTTAAATATATTAAAAATATATGTTAAATCCAATATATGTATACATATTTATACAGTTATCTTGCTGCGCAAGAAAAATCAGATCTAGAAAGAAAAACAAAAACCTGAGAAGGAAAACAAAAATGCAAGCAAACAACAGAAAGAGTGAAAATGCTGTTGTGGTTCACACTCATTTCCCATAGTCCTCTCTGGGTGTAGATGACTCTCTTTATTACTGAACAATTGGAACTGGTTTGGATTATCTCATTGTTGAAGAGAGTCATGTCCATCAGAATTGGTCATCCACCAGAATTGATCATCATATAGTCTTATTGCTGTGTATAATGATCTCCTGGTTCTGCTCATTTCACTTAGCATCAGTTCATGTAAGTCTCTCCAGGCCTATCATTTCTTATAGAACAATAATATTCCATAACATTCATATACCAAAATTTATTCAGCTATTCTCCAATTGATGGGCATCCATTCAATTTCTAGCCACTACAAAAAGGGCTGTTAGAAACATTTTTGCACATGTGAGTCCCTTTCCCTCCTTTAAGATCTCTTTGGGATATAAGCCCAGTAGAAACACTGCTGGGTCAAAGAGTATGTACAGTTTGATAATTTTTTGAGCATAGTACCAAATTGTTCTCTAGAATGGTTGGATTCATTCACAGTTCCATCAACAATATATCAATGTCCCAGTTTTCCCACATTCCCTCCAACATTCATCATCTTTTTTCTGTCATCTTAGCCAATCTGAAAGGTGTGTAGTGGTATCTCAGAGATGTCTTAATTTGCATTTTTCTGATCAATAGTGATTTGGAGCATCTTTTCATATGACTAGAAATAGTTTCAATTTCAAACTTTGTTTCACTCCTGATCTTATTGGGAATGGTTCCAGTTTATCTCCAGTACATATGATAGTTTTAAATAGATGCTACTTACAATTTTAAGGAAAAGCTCATTTATTCCTATACTCTATAGTGTTTTTAAAAGAAATGGGTGTGGGATTTTATCAAATGCTTTTTCTGCATCTATTGAGATAATCACATGTTTTTTTTGTTAATTTGGTTATTGATATAGTCAATTATACTAATAATTTTCCTAATATTGAACCAGCCCTGCATATCTGATATAAATCCTACTTGGTCATGGTATATTATCTGGGGGATGATTTTCTGTAATCTCTTTACTAATATTTAATTCAAGATTTTTGCATCAATATTTATTAGGGAGATTGGTCTATAATTTTCTTTCTCTGTTTTCATCCTACCTGGTTTAAGTATCAGTACTATGTCTATGTCATAATTGGAATTTGATAGGACTCCTTCATTCCCTATTTTTTCAAATAGTTTATGTAGTATTGGAGTTAATTGTTCTTTAAATGTTTAGTAGAATTCACATGTAAATCCATCTGGTCCTGGGGATTTTTTTCTTAGGGAGTTGATTGATAACTTGTTCTATTTCTTTTTCTAAAATGGAACTATTTAAGCAATTTACTTCCTTCTCTGTTAATCTGGGCAATCTATATTTTTGTAAGTATTCCTCCATTTCACTTAGGTTATCAAATTTATTGGCATAAAGTTGGTCAAAGTAATTTTTAATTGTTGCTTTAATTTTCTCTTCATTAGTGAAAAGTTTTCCCTTTTCATTTTTAAGACTAACAATTTGTTTTCCTCTTTCCTTTTTCTAATCAAATTTACTAAAAGTTTATTTATTTTGTTAGTTTTTTTCATAAAACTTAGTTTACTTATTAATTCAATAACTTTTTTTTTTTACTTTCAATTTTATTAATCTTTTATTTTTAGAATTTCAAGTTTGGTATTTGATTGGGGGGTTTTAATTTGCTCTTTTTCTAGCTTTTTTAGTTGGAAGCCCAATTCATTGATCTTTTCTTTCTCTATTTTATGCAAGTAAGCCTCTAGAGATATAAAATTTCTCCTTATTACTGCTTTGGCTGCATCCCACAAATTTTGGTATGTTGTCTCATTATTGTAATTCTCTTTGATGAAATTTATTAAGTGTGGTCTATGATTTGCTGTTTCATCCATTAATTCTTTTTTTTTTTTTTTTTTTTTTTTTTTGAGGCAATTAGGGTTAAGTGCCCAGGGTCACACAGCTAGGAAGTGTTAAATGTCTGAGACTAGATTTGAACTTAGGTCTTCCTGAATTCAGGGCTGGTGCTCTATCCACTGCACCACGTAGCTGGCCCCCCATTAATTTTTTAGGATGAGATTATTTTAGTTTCCAATGACTTTTTGGTCTATTTTCCCCTGGCTTTTTATTGAATGTAATTTTTATTGCATTGTGATCTGAAAAAAAAAAAAAAAAAAACATTTACTATTTCTGCTTTTCTGCATTTGATTTTGAGGTCTTTATGTCCTAATATGTGGTAAATTTTTGTATAGATTCCATGAGTTGCCGAGAAGAAAGTGTACTCCTTTCTGTCTCCATTCAATTTTCTCCAAAGATCTATCATACCTAACTTTTCTAGTATTCTATTTACATCTTTAACTTCTTTCTTATTTATTTTGTAGTTTGATTTCTCTAGTTCTGAGAGAGCGAGTTTGAGATCTCCCACTATTATAGTTTTGCTGTCTGTTTCTTCATGCAGCTCTCTTAACTTCTCCTTTAACTTCTCTTTAACTTCTCCATGCTATACCACTTGGTGCATGTATAGTTAGTATTAGCTTCATTATCTATGATACCCTTTAGCAAAATACAGTTTCCTTCCTTATTTCTTTTAATTAGATCAATTTTTGCTTTTGTTTGATCTGAGATCAGGTTGGCCACCCCTGCTTTTTTTTTTTTTGTTTAAGAAGCCTGTAGGACATCCTTTAGAATATCCGTAATAGGGGATAGCTAAATGATAGTGAGATGATACAAGAGATAGAGCACTGGCCCTAGAGTCAGAAGGATCTAAGTTCAAATCCAGATATTTACTAGCTGTGTGATCCTAGGTAAGTCACTTAATACTAATTACCTCCAAAAATTCTTTTTAAAAAAAATAAATATTTTTATTTTTATCATATATGCAAAGACAGTTGTTTTTCAACATTCTCCCTTGCAAAACTTTGTGTTCCAAACCTATCCCCCTCCCTTCTCCCCACCCACTCCCCTAGACAGCAAGCAATTCAATATATATGTTAAACATGTGTAACTCCTCTAAACATATTTCCACATTTATCATGCTGCACAAAATAAATCAAAAGGGGAAAAAATGAAAAAGAAAACAACAACAAAAAGATGAAAATACTATGTTACAATCCCCACAGTCTTCTCTCTGAGTAGGATGGCTCTCTCCATCACAAGTCTGTTGTAATTCACCTGAATCACCTTGCTATTGAAGTCAAGTCTATCAGAGTTGATCATCACACAATCTTGTTGTTGCCATGTGCATCAGTTCATGTATGTCTCTCCAGCTTCTCTGAAATCATTCGGCTGATTTTTTCTTATAGACCAATAATATTCCATGACATTCATATACCATAACTTATTCAGCCATTCTCCAACTGATGAACATCTACTCATTTTTCAGTTTCTTGCCAGTACAAAAGAGCTGCTACAAACATTTTTGCACATGTGGGTCCTTTTCCCTAAAAAGAGATATTCTTTATAGATAGTAGATAAGTCAGTTGGAGTCCAGATTCAAGTCTTATTCCTGAAATATTTTATAGCTATGTGGCAGGTTCTTAACTTCTCTAAGACCTAGATAACTTTTTAAAATTATTTGTCAGAGATAATTTGCCAATTAGCATGTGTTCTATACAAAGTATTTGCTATAATAATAAAGTCATAGACCTGGAATGAGGGTAAAAAAGGGGAAGAAAAGTAACAAGTAGAGAATCAAAAAGCATCTTGCTACCAATGGAAAGTAAAATGCAAGGACTAGATAATTCCTAAGTTCTACCTTATTTTTTTTTAAAGGATTCTCCTCAAATTAAAAACTCCCCTAGAAACAAAAGAACTACATTTTCTATGTATCCAGGCAGTCAGTAAACATTTATTAAATATCTTCTATGTGCCAGGCACTGTACTAAAATCCAGGGACAAAAAGAAAGCAATAGGGGGCAGCTAGGTGGAGCAGTAGATAGAGCACCAGCCCTGAATTCAGGAGAACCCGAGTTCAAATGTGGTCTCAGACACTTAACACTTCCTAGCTGTGTGACCCTGGGCAAGTCACTTAACCCCAGCCTCAAAAAAAAAAAAAAAAAAAAAAAAAAAAAAAAAAAAAAGCAATAGACAGTCCCTGCTCTAAAGAAAAATTGATTTGAAATAGAAATAGATAGTGATATTTGTATCACTTAATATTTATCCCCCACCAATATACACATAGAGTTATATAAAGCATTTTGTCAAATAAGATACCCCATTTTCTGACTGTGATTACATTCATTGGCTCTTCCCTCATGCTGGAGAAGTTCTTCCCTCTCATCTCCACCTCCTGGCTTCCCAGCTAAAAATCAAACTTTCTACAAGAAGCCTTTCTTAGTCCCCTTTAATTTAAAATTAACCTATTTCATATTTATCTTTTTTTTTTTTAAAGTAACAGTTTAATTCAAATAGATTTTTTGGAGCTAAAATACTTATCCAGAGTCATACAGCTAGTAAGTGTTAAGTGTCTGAGGCTACATTTGAACTCAAATCCTCCTGACTCCAGAGTTGGTAGTTTATTCACTGCACTATGTAGCTACCCTCATATGCTTACATTCTTGGTGGAAGGTTTGCATGGCATTTTAAAAAGAAAAACATAAAGGTACATAGTTCCTCAGGGTCTACATACCCTTTGTTAAAGAGATCAGATCTCTATCATTGCTAGCAAATAAGATGATACAGTGAATAGAACATGGGGTAATAAAGACCAAATTTCAAATCTAGCCTCAGATATGTAGTTGATCTTCAGCAAGTCACTTTCCCTTCTATTTGCCTCAATTTCCTCACCCGTAAAATGTGGATAATAACAGTGGCTACTTACCAGGATGGTTGGGAGAATCAAATAAGATAATGCTTCTTATCACAGTAGCATATAGTAAGTACTATATTAATGTTACTCATCATCATCATCTCACTACCAAGAGTAGAATCATTTCCTAGACTCCTTTTTTTTTTTGTTTGTGCCCACTAAAAGGAATTCTAATTAGAAGTTACCAAGTCTGACCTTCTATGCCTTTAGGCAAGAAGAACAGCAAGAGTCCTCCCTCATCAATCTTGATCTTTATATCACCTTCCAGACTCTCCTTGGATCTTTCTTTCTTTCTTTCTTTCTTTCTTTCTTTCTTTCTTTCTTTCTTTCTTTCTTTCTTTCTTTCTTTCTTTCTTTCTTTCTTTCTTTCTTTCTTTCTTTCTTTCTTTCTTTCTTTCTTTCTTTCTTTCTTTCTTTTTTTCTTTCTTTCTTTCTTTCTTTCTTTCTTTTTTTCTTTCTTTTTTTTATGCAAAGAAATATTTATTGAGAAGATATAGCAAAAAAATAGAAATACAAACATTTTCTCCCAATACCTGTGGGCATACTCCTCCCTGTACTATATTAGTAGCAGCAGATAGGTAGTACAGTGTATAGACTAGAGAGCATTCAGTCTGGAGTAAGGAAAACATGAGTTCAAATCTGGTTGCAGATACTAGCAATGAGACCCTGGGAAAGCTACTTAATCTCTATTTACCTCAGTTTCCTCAGCTCTAAATTATAAAATAACAACACCTGCCTTTGCAGAGTTGTTGAGAGGATCAAGTGAGATAATATTTGAAAAGCACTTAGCATAGTATCTGGCACATAGTAGGAGCCATATAAATGCTTATCCCCTTCCTTCTTCCTGTTTCCCAGCTCCTGTGGAAACTAGGTTCAAACTTAAGGCAGTTTCTTGGATCTATTTCATACTTTAACCTCTTTCCTTTATACAAAACAGGAATTGGTACTTTTATACTTTTTGATACTTTGGCACTTTTCTTTGTATCCCCAGGGCTTAATACAGTGTCTACCACATAGTAGGTATTTAGCAAATGTTTATTGACTGACAATAAACTCATACCTTTAATACTAATGTATACACAACATCTAGTCTCAAGAAAAATGGCATCTTTTTTTTTTTTTCTTTTAATAATCTTCTCTCTAAATTATCCATTTGTTCTTCCAGGCATGTATCTTTCATCTTCTCGATTAGTTATAGCCCCTCAAGGATGGTTTCCACATCTCCCATTTCTACTGCATTTTTCTATAGTGCTTTACAAACAGTAGTCTAATGAGTAGTTTTTAAAGTCCTAGAACAAGAGCTAGACTATAGCTATCTTTCAGAGGCTTTTTAGTCCAACTCCCTCTTCTGACAGATTAGGATATTGAGGTTTGGAGGGGTTAAAAGATTTGCTCATACAATACATATGACAAGCAAAATTTCACCATAGGTTCTCTGACACAAGCACCAGAACATTTTCCCTGATATCATGATCCTTTTTGAAAATAAATCATTCCCATTATAACATGTTGTGGCTGATTGACTGACCCATGATTATATCAAATACTTACCCTTTGATGCAAACACTGTTTTTCTCAAATTTAATGATTAACTACACTTTCTTTTAAAGATTTCTTAACTCTGGATGTAATTGGAAAAATGCAATTGCATTAGTTAATCCTGAAACTTCAAATTACAAGATGTCTATAGCTTAGAAGGTATCTAAGGAAATTGAATGAGATACATAGAAGTTAAATGATTTGCCTAAACCAGGATCATTCAGGGAGTAAGTGTCTGAGGCAGAGGAACTTGCTCAGGATCATAAACTTAGTGAATGGCAGAGGGGGAATCTGGGACTAGAACCTTAGGTCTTCATGACTCCAGGTCTTTCTGACTAAGCCCAGTTCTCTATCTACTGTAGCATTAAGAAAATGTATATATACATCAAGTATATATATGTATGTGTATAACTAGTATTAATGTTAATAATGAGGTAAAAATTAAAATAATTAGATTCTTTAGAAATGAATATTTCAAAGCAGTAATCATCAAAACTATTTAGTACTGACTAAAAAACAGAGAGGTGGATCAGGGGAATGAGTTAAGTATTCAAGGAATAGTAGTAAATGATTATAATAACCTACTGTTTGATAAATCCAAATAAATCTGGGATAAGAACTCAATTTGTGACAAAAATTGCTGAGAAAAATGGAAAATAGTATGGCATACACCAACATCTCACACTACATATCAAAATAAAGTCAAATGAATACATGATTGAGACATAAAGTATGATTCCATTAGCAAATCATAAAAGCAAGGAACAGTTTACCTGGTAGATGTATGGAGAAGGAAAGAATTTGTGACCAAACAAGAAAGAAATGGACAGACAGAAAGATAGAGAGAGAAAGAGAGAGAGAGAGAGCATTATGAAATGCAAAATGGATAGATTACATTAAATTAAAAAGGGTATGCATAAATAAAGCCAAATGTAACCAAGATTAAAAGAAAAATCGAAATCTGGGAAACAATCTGTATAGTCAGTGTTTCTGATAAATAATATGTAAAGAACTGAGTGAAATTTATAAGAATACAAGTTATTCTCCAGTTGATAAATGATCAAAGGATATGAAGAAACAATTTGCAGATGAAGTAATCAAAGTAAATCATTCTCAATTAGAGAAATGCAAATCAAAAGAATTTTAAGGTACCTATCAGATTGTTTAATATAGCAAAAAAGGAAAATGACTAATTTTCGAGAAGACATGGGAAAATTGAGAAACTAATTCATTGTTGGTAGACTTGTAAACTGATCCAATTATTCTGGAGAACAATTTGGAACTATACCCAAAGGTCATCAAACTGTGCATATCTTTTGATCCAGCAATATCATTATTAGATGTATATCCCAAAGAGGTCATAAAAAGGGAAAAGAGACTACATGTATAAAAAATATTTATAGCATCTCTTTTTGTGGTGGCAAAGAATTAGAAATGGAAGGAATATCCATCAATTGGGGAATGGCTGAACAAGGATGGCTGATATGTGAATATAGTGGAATACTACTGTGCAATAAGAAATGATGAGCAGGAACATTTAAAAAAAATTAAAAAGTAAAAAGACTTATATGAATTGATATTAAATGAAGTGAGCAGAACCAGAATATCATATACAGTAATAGCTAAACTGCCTGATGATAACCTATGGTTGACTTAGCTCTTCTCAGCTATACAAGCTCTTTTCAGCAGTATAATTCCAAAAGATTCAGAATGGAAAATGCTATCCACATCTAGAGAAAAAACTAGAGTTTGAATGCAGATTGAAGCATACTATTTTCATTTTTGTTTTTTTGTGGCTTTCCCCTTTTTTTCTGTTTCTTCTTTCAAAACATAACTAATATGGAAATATGTTTACATGATTGTACAACATGATGTAAAACATATCAGATTGCTTCCTATCTGGGGGAGGAGGAAAATTTTTACTCAAAATCTTGTAAAATAAATGTAGAAGACTATCTTTATATGTAATATGAAAAAATAAAATGCTACTTACAAAAATACTGTTTACAAAAAAGAAAGAAGGAAGAAAGGAAAGAAGGAAGGACAGAAAGAGAGAGAGAGAAAAGGAAAGAGAAAAAAAGAGAGAAGAAATGAGTCTTTCTTATTTCTGTCTTTCAGTTATCATAATTATTTCATAAGGACTTTTAACAAAAGCAACTTCTGGGTGCAGAGAAAAATATGTTCTCTTTCCTTCTGTCCACTGGGAGAACAACAGTCAATCAATCCATCAATAAAGATTTATTAAGTACCTACTATGTGTCAAGCACTGTATTTTCTAGAAGTAAAAGAGGCTTTATAGGTTCATGGAAAAGAAACATTTATTTATAAACCTTTATCAAATGGTAAGGACCAAAAATAATTCTCATGTTTTTTGGAGGTTAGATGAATGCCTCAAGTAAATAGGAAGTTTCACTGTTTCTTCATTTCTTGGTATAATATTTATAAAAGGTCTTATCATTTCTTGTAATGTTCTATTCATATGCTTCTTGCCAAATATGTCTCTTTCATAGTTGACAAACAAAAAAGGAAGGAAACCCTCCAAGAGCTGATTAAGGGAGGGGAGAATTCAACTTACAGAAGTAAAAAGTTTCATTTCAGAAAAAAAAATAAATTTCCTCCTTGTAAAAATCAAATAAAATTGTATTTATCCCATGCCAAACAATTTGCTAAACTTTGAGAGTACAAATGCAAGCAAGAAAGCAAACAAGAGAAAAGAGAGACAAAGAGAGACAGAGAGAAAGAAAGAAAGAAAGAAAGGAAGGAAGGAAGGAAGGAAGGAAGGAAGGAAGGAAGGAAGGAAGGAAGGAAGGAAGGAAGGAAGGAAGGAAGGAAGGAAGGAAGGAAGGAAGGAAGGAAGGAAGGAAGGAAGGAAGGAAGGAAGGAAGGAAACTCCCCACAAGAAACTTGCATTCTGATGGGAGAAGACTAGGAAAAGTAGAATTTCTAATTCCTTGATAATCTTTTCTTTAAGGAATTGAATTTCCTGAATTCCTGAACTTGACAGATTCCTGAGAACTTGACAAATAGTTAGAAAAACTACCCTGTCTTCCTTGATACCCTTGAAATGAGTTGAAATAATTTTTAGTAATTTAAATATAATTATAATTAAGTAATAATATAAGTAGTTTAAAAACTGTTAGGTCACTCCCTGAATTCTCTTTCCTATTCTATCCTATGAGTGCATCTCATGGTATTTGTGCTAGAGCACCAGAATTTTGTTGGTTTCAGCCAAATACACATCATTGCTAAGATTCTGTTTTAGGATTTTCCCTAGGAAATATTGTATATGTTCCTATCCTCGTTAGATATTCAGAATCATAAACTCTCAATCACAGAAACACAACATTTTTTGTGTCTTTGACTTTTTGGAAGTCTGGTGATACCATGGAAACTTCTCAGAATAATGCTTTTAAATGAAGAAAATAAAATACAAATGATTACAAAAATTATATTAAAATAAGTATCTCTGTGTGTGTATATATATATATATATGTATATATAAATGTAAGTGTGTGTGTGTGTATATTTAAAGTTTACACATTCCAAGTTGAGATTCTCTTATCTAGAAATAGTTCTGTTTGTCAATGTTCTTCCTAAGATGTGGTGACAGAACCGAAAAAGGTACTCAAGAAGAATCTTAACATGATTAGGGCAGAATATACTTCACCTCCACCAATATATACTTATTGGACATCTCAAACTGGATGTCCTAGAAACATCTTAAACACAACCTATCTGAAACTGAACTCATTATTTTTCACCCAAAAACCTCCTCTCTTCCTAAATTCTCTATTTCTGTTGAGGGTACCACCATGCTCCCAAGCTTTCAACTTAGATGCAGTCCTCATCTTCTCACTGTGTCTCACCTCATCTCCACTTTTTTCAAGATCTGTCACTTCTGATTTCTTGACATCTCTCATATACTCCCCTTCTCTCCTGTAAACCCTTTTCACTTCATGCCTGAACTATTATAATAACCTTCCCATCATTGGTCTCCCTGCCATAACTCTCTCCCCACTCCAGTCCATCACCAACTCAACTGTCAACTTTTCCAAAGTAAAGATACTTTTACTTTTCTTTGTATTCCCTAGTACTTAGTACAGAGTTTGGCAAATAGGTGCTTAGCAAATGTTAATTGACATGCTGACAGTAAACTCCAAAGGTTCCCTAGTACCTCCAGGAACAAATAAAAATCTGTTTGTTGTTTTTTAAAAGCTCTTTATGACCTGGCCCTCTCCTACCTTTCTAGTCTTCCCTTACCTTACTACCCTCCATATTGTCTGTGATATCTCAAATTCTTGCTGTTTCTATCTTCCAATTTTGCATTGTCACTGCTATCCCCCATGTCTGGAATGTTCTCCTTCTTCATCTCTGCCTCCTATTTTATCTAGGTTCTATTGCCTATTGGTGCCTTACCTTTGAGATTTGAGAGAAAGAGATATTATACATATATTGTATATAATACATAACTTATATAATGTATATTCACACATATATAAAACATTCCATTAGAATTCACATGTATGCATATATACACATATATGTAATGTGCATATTTTAAACAGATAAAGATATGTAGTACATAATTATTTGCATGTTGTCTTATCCATTAGATTGCTAGCTTCTTGAATGCAGGGCCTGTTTTAGCCCTTTTTTTCCCACATGTCCTTAGCACAGTGCCTGGTACTTAGCAGGTGCTTCATAAATACTTGTAAACTCTTCCTTTCTTCCTTAGAAAGTGGAAAACTTTTGGTGTCCAAAGTATTAATAAGAATATCTTAGTCATTTTATCTTAGCCATTGAGGCCCAATACTGGAGCATCTCAATGTTCATCTATTGAAAAGCAATATAAAGTGAGATTCCCTAAGATCCAAAGCCCTAAATTTTGAGACTTTTAATTTCTGCTTCTTACTTACTAACTGGGTTTTCCTGGGCAAGCTCTGTCTCGGTTTCTTCATCTGTAAAATAAGAAGGTGCTATATAAATATAAAATATGACATTTTATTTACCAGCTAGCCCTAGATACTAATGAGGTAGCACACTGAAGGTAGTACTGGGCTTGGAATCAGGATGGCTCATTCAATCTCAGACACTTACTAGCTCTGTGAATAGACTGCCAGGCCTGGAGTCAGGAAAATTCATCTTCCTGAGTTCAAATCCAGCCTCAGATATTTATTAGTCATGTGACCCTAGGCAAGTCACTTAACCCTGTTTGTCTCAGTTTCCTCATCTGTAAAATGAGCTAGAGAAGGAAAGGGCAAATTGCTCCAGTAGCTTTACCAAGAAAACCGAGACATGACTGAAATTTCTAAACAACAAAAAACAACATTTTAGAGCCAAGACCATGCTTCAATTTTATATTTTCGTCCAATAATCCATCAGATCATTGATACTTCCTTACCTGAATCAGTATCCTCCATGCCAGACCTATGCATCTAAATCTTCTAGAAATTGTACTCAAATCCCTGGAAATGTTAATCCATTCTTGTTTGGAATTCTAACCCTCAAAACCCTAATTTAGTTTGATTCAAATTAGCCCACTTAAATCATATTAATGATCTGCCATAGATCCCAGAATGTGCTTCAGTTTTAAATCCTGTCCAACCATCCATGGTGCACTAGATGCTTTTTCATCACCCCAAAATAAAGCTCCCTTCCCCAGCCACCACTCCCCTACATGGGATGTTTCTTTAAAAAAAAAAAAAATGTATCTCTAGCAATTGCACAGTGCCTAGAACATTAGTGATTGATAAATGATTGATCTTCTATTCTTTCATTCATGAAACAGTTTATAAATAGAAAGTAAATGTAAAATTAATTTCTGAATTAAGGTAAAATCTGAGAACTCAGTAAAGTCCTCATGTAGAAGGTAGCATTTGAATTAAGACTCCAAGATAGGTAAATATGGTAAGAGGCAAAAGTAAGGTGAGAGAACCTTCCAGATATGCAAAGACTTGGAGTCAAGAGCTGGAATGTCCAATAGATTTTCAAGAAGTATACTAATTTTTTCGGAATATAGACGTTATGGACTATGGTCCTGGGAAAAGGGGTAGCAATAGTGTCTAGAAAGATGAATTGGCACTAAATTATGAAGAATTTTAGTAGTCTGGTGTTTAGAGTAATGGATTTCAGGAAATCCTGGGTTCTACAGCAAATACTATGACCTTGTACTTAATGCCACTGGCTCAAGTTTCTTCACTTATAAAATAAGAGGGATAAAGCCATGATCTTATAAATTCCAAATAAATTATATTTTAAAGGCAATAGGGAGCCACTGGATTGTCTTGAGAAAGACAAACCTAACATTATTAATATAGTAGTTGTATCAGGTAACCTAATTTGGATGCTATTGTAATAGACTACATGAAAGATAACAAGGTTCTGAAATAGTTTTGATGTGAGAGAGAAGGTATGAGATATATGAAAGATGTTATGAAAATAGAATTGATAAGCTTTGACAACTGATTAGAGATGGGGAGGGGTGAGAGAGAGAAGAGTTCTGTTTCAGAAATGTTGAGTCTGAAATGTCTATAGGATATCTAGGTAGGCAGACCAGCAGGCAATTGGTAACATGGAACTGAAAATTGAAAAGAAAACTGAGATGGAAATGTAAATTTGGGAGTCATCTGACTAGAGATTATAATCAAACCAATAAAAACTAGCAAGAAAGTATAGAGATAGAAGAGGGCTCATTATGAATGAATGACTCAGTACAGTGGATAGACACACTGGATTTGTAATCCAGATGACTCATCTTCATGAGTTTAAGTCCAATCTCAGATACTTAAAAGCTGTGTGAATCTGGGCAAGTCACTTAATCCTATTTACTTCAGTTTCCTCATCTGTAAAACAAACCTGAGAAGGAAATGGCAAATCATTCCAGTATCTTTGCCTAGAAAACAAAAAATGGGATCACAAAGAGTATGATGCAACAGCAGTGACTGAAGAGCAACAAAAAATGACACAGGTAGGGAGTGAGACATGGCTGCAGTTTACCTATGAAAGGGAAGCATGCTATAAATATAATAGATTAAAACAATGGTACACTCAAGTGGAAGTTTTTGGTTTTGCTTGTTTGCTTTTTGTTTTTAACCATGAAGGAGATTTTGGGTATATTTGTGGGTAAAAAGAAAGAATAAAAGTTGTTGAAGATCTGAGAGAAGGTATATCAAATTTATGTTAGCAAGAAGAACCAGATGATATTGAGAAGATAGAAAGTATAGAGTTAGGCAGCAAAGGGAGCTCAACATCTATGGCCTGAATTTTTTCAGTAAAGTATGAAATGAGACCTTTGGCAGAGAAGACATTGGGAACAATGGAGCATGAGTGTTTGAGGAGAGAGAAGATTAATAATAGTAATAATAAATTAAAATTTTAAATAGTAAAATAACAAAGTCAACTTCTATTTGTTTGAATTTTCTCTGCATCTAGACAACTATGCTTTTTTCTTCATTGACCAGAACTTGATTTTTTTTGCCTACTGTTGTTGTTGATCCTTTTTTCATATTTCTTATTGTTCTTCAGTCATAGCAGTTGTGTCATACTCTTTGTGACTCCATCTTTTGAGTTTTTTAGATAAAGATACTGAAGTAGTTTGACATTTCCTTCTCCAATTTATTTTACAGATGAGGAAACTGAGGTAAATAGGATTACCCAGGTATGACTTGCCTAGGTATACACAGCTTTTAAGTATCTGAAGCTGCATTTAAACTCATGAAGATGAATCATCTAGACTCCAAACTCAGTGTCTATTCACTGCACTGAGTCATTCATAATTAAAATTAGAATAGGGCCTGGGCAGGGTATAAGCCTAACCAAAAAACCTCTAAGGATGACTTGACAAAACAGTATAAATACCAACAGTTCACAGAAGGTATACTGCATCCTACGAAAATAGATTTTAAAAATCTACCTCAGAGTCAGAACATCCTGGGTTCAATGAGTCCCTCTGTGTGTGTCATTTACCTTCCAAAGCCCCAGGCAATTTTCTAAGACTATAAATTGAAACCATTGCCTTTGTACATTGGTAAGGGGAAGGTTTTTTGTTTGTTTGTTTGTTTGTTTTTTGCCAGACTTTCCTAAAACGATGAAATCATAGATGCAGAATTGAAAAAATATCAACAACCCCATCCATACAGTGTTAGGGACCCACCAACTTTGCATGATGGGGAGGGGAACGTATACCATGCTGGGAGGGAAATCATTTCTTTAAATAGTTACTAAGTCACATATTACTCAAAAAAGCTGGTAGTTACATGATAGGATGCAGTGGGTTGCATGATATGGGAGGAAATGCTACACAGGCTTCTGATAGTAAGGACATGACATAGAAACCACAGTGATTTTTATTTTTTTGGCTTTCCTACAAAGGAATAAATATAGAATGCTAGAAGGTTTAACATATTGCTAATAAAACAATTAATCAACTGGTTTTCAAGTCAGCAATCAGAAGAGAACCTAAGTCAGCAATAAGTAGTTAATGGACATTTATTATAATGTCATTTTCCCATATAAATTTATCCATTTTGTGTGTGTGTGTGTGTGTGTGTATCATAGCTCACAGAATCACTAATTGGTCATTTCCAAGAGTACCCTTTTAATATATATGGGTACTTTGTAGGTACAATTCCATTTATATATGTTCCCTTTTGAATTCCTGCTGACATGTTACATAGGTTTTTGTTTGCTTCTCTATGCACATTTTGCTTTATTTTAACTACAGTGGAAGAAGCTTTTCTTCGAATGTTAGTGTTTTTCCCTGTATGCATCTCTAAACAGAGCCATTCCCAGTCATCCTGACTTATATCTGGTCACTAGACCTAGATGGCTCTGAGGGGAAAGTGAGGCAGCTGAACTTGCCCAGCACTTCCTCACTTAAATACAATTCATTTACACATCATGGCATCACCTTCCTGATATCATGATCCTCTTGGAGAATGAAGAACCAAAAAAAAAAAAAAAAAAAAAAAAAATAGCCCCACCACTGCTCTAGACTCTAGACTATTGATTCTTAATCTCAGATCTATGAACTGATTTTCTTTAACATTTTTGATTCACTATGACAGGGAAGTGTAGGTAAATGTTTAACAACTGGGTTTTAAATAGAAAAGGTATCCATGACACACTTTTTAAGCTGCATTATTAAAATTTTCTCTATCTTTTGTTTTTTGGGTGAGGCAATTGGGGTTAAGTGACTTGTACAGGATCACACAGCAAGGAAGTGTTAAGTGTCTGAGGCCACATTTGAACTCAGGTCTTCCTGACTTCAGGACTGGTGCTCTATGCACTGTCCCACCTAGATGCCCCCTTCTTCGTCTTTTTTAAAAGTTTAATCAACAAAAGTTAAGCCCTAATTTGTAGCATTTGTTTATTTCAGAGGTTTTTTCAGAGGGCATTTTTCAATGCACATAATGGAAATTTAATTATTGGCTTGAGCCAGTTTTAACACATCTTTGATTGTATTTCAATATAATTGATAATCTTTATAGTTGTATGTATTTTATTTTAAACATTTAAAGACATTCTGAGAAAGGGTCCATAGATTTCACCAGACATAACATCAAACAGGTTAATTACCCCTTATCTAAGAAATGATGATATGCCTACTTTCTTTTTCTTTCATGAAAAATGAGGGAGGGGGAATGGTCACAGAGTGGAGAGAGGAATAAATCCCATCCTTCAACTTGCTCTGATAATATTTTTTCCTGTCTCCTTAAAAGAGCCAAATCTCACCCCCAAGAGAATAATATCAAATCATGTTTCTAAAGACTTTGCTGACCACCAACTTCCTCCTTCTGTCTCTGTCTCTCTGTTTCCCTTTCTCTCTCTCTGTCCTCTCTCTTTTTGTCTTCTCTCTCTCTCTCTCTCTCTCTCTCTCTCTCTCTCTCTCTCTCTCTCTCTCTCTCTCTCTCTCTCTCTCTCTCTTCTCTCTCTTCTTTAGCTCCTTCTGTGTCTGTCAGTCTCTCTCTGTTTCTCTCTGTCTGTCTCTCTTTGTGTCTCTGTGTCTCTGTGTGTGTGTGTCTCCTCTTCCCTCTCCCTCTCTTTCTCCTAGAATTTGGGAGACATATAAGACAACTTAGAATGCAAAGAAATTATTAGGAAAACTTTGTATTTGTTTCTCTTTGTGCATTTTGTATGGCTCTCCTTCCTCTTGCCTTCCTACCCCGAATATATGCTCCTTGAGAGCTATTTTGGATTTGTATACCTAGCCTAGCATGGCAGTTTTGTATTTGTACACCCATACAAAACTACCATGACTTTACAAATAGCAAAAATTTGAATTCACATGTATAAGAATTAGAAATACTCTGGAAAAAAAAAAGACCAGAAGATGACTTATTAACACCAATATGATGTATTATCAAATGCTTTAGTTTAATGGTGTTGATGTGTTGTAGTTCCTAGAGAGGATGTAGCAATAACCCTAAGGCTAACCCATCCTTAACCATAAGGTCACCTGGATTTGGAAGTGCTGTAGTTCCACAAACACTACTGGCTGTCACTTCTGTTGGTGAGCAATAACAAACAACCTTTTGTGGGTCTCCTTTGAACCCCAACATTTGGTGGACTGTACAAGAAGAGTCTGATCTCCCCTGGCTTCACCCCCTCCTTGTCAAGGTAAGCTCCCCATCCTTTTCTCCCTTTATCCTATAGCTAGGACATCCCGAGTACCTGGAATTGGATTCCTTGCCCCAATCTGTTAAATACTCCCATATTTAGTAGCTTTTTGCCATTTCAATCAGTCAATCAATGTGCCAGGCACTGTGCTAAATGTTAGGTATACAAAAAGAAGCAAAAAAAGAGTTCCTCCCTTACAGACTTTATAAGCAAGACAAAAACAAACAAGATTCAAAACAAACTATATGCAAAATAAATAGAAAATAGGGGGCAACTAAGTGGTGCAGTAGATTGAGCACCATACTTGAAGCCTGGAGAACCTGAGTTTAAATCTGGTCTTAGACACTTAACACTTCTTATCTGTGTGACCTTGGGC
The DNA here is from genome assembly GCF_048593235.1 of Sminthopsis crassicaudata. Lineage (NCBI taxonomy): Eukaryota > Metazoa > Chordata > Mammalia > Dasyuromorphia > Dasyuridae > Sminthopsis > Sminthopsis crassicaudata. Next base: position 620,936,923 of record NC_133617.1, read on the forward strand.
AGGTCACAACCCCAAATTGCCTCAACAAATAAATAAACAAACAAATAAATAAGTAGAAAATAATTAAAAAGAGGAAAATCTCTGTAATTAAGAAGTCATACATAATGGCAATTGGAATCCCCAAGAAACTGAGCCACACTGAAGCACAAGTTATGTCAGATGAAATAAAAACCATTTAATGCAACATGAGGTAATTTTTTTTTTATTAGTATTTGGGTAGGGAGAGAAACTAGATAACTTACTATCTATATAGAATTGCTAAGGAATGAAGTCTTTCATAATACCTGCTCATCTCAAGTATCACCTCTTCCAAGAAGCCTTTTCTGATTTCTCCCAATAGCAACATCCTTTCAGCTTTCTTATACTCTCAATCAGATTCAGATTTGCATTTTACTTATTTAAATTTATTTTATTTTTTACTATTCAATTGTCAAGTCCTTGAGGTCTGTCTTTTTTCATCTCTGAATTCACAATACTGAGTATTGACCAATTTTGATGATATGGGGATGAAAAGTGGAGGGGCTCTAAAGAAAAAAAAAATAATGTTTCTCTACCTGGACAGATTTCTGTCTTATTAAAGTTGTGTCTTAAGTCTTTAGAACAGGGATTCTTAGCCTTGTTTCATATATATATATATATGAAACTATTTCAATATAACTGAATTCCTTTGTAATCATATGTTTGCTGTTTTTATGCATTTAAAAACATGATTCTGAAAAGGAAATCCATTTAAAAAAAAAAAGATTAAGGACTTCTGTTTTAAAAGAAGATAGACATGAGAGATAGAAAAAGGGAAAGGAGAAGGAAAAAAGGGTGAAAGAAATTTCATTAAGTATAAGTAAATGCCCCCAGAGTTAGGGAGAGGAATTAAAGCTGCTGCATCCTTCTCCTCACCCTCAAAGTCAAGTGTTGTCTGAGAAGACTGGGAGCTGTGTAGTGAGACCCTGCAGCTTGAGCTGTGGGTATCTGGGGTGAATTCTTCTCACAGGATTCAGAGCTGGTGTTCACAGAGGTCTATCACAAGCTTACACAAAGTGATGTTTTCATACTTTGAAAAGATCTCAGGTTGGGAGTCAGATGTTTGGTCCCTACAGCGTCCCTGATAGATATTTGTCAAAGATTTCACTTACTTTCTACCCTCCTAAAGAACCTAGTTGTTCATTAATATAAAGCAGAAAATGTACCAGTTTCTCCTGGAGCAGCTGAGGGGCACAAGAGAAGTTTCCCATCAGGCATCTGATTTCTTTTATTGCTGTTCAGGTAATAATCCCTTGTTTGAATTTTTTTTACAATGCTACAGATCTTTCCTTGTCTCCTCCCAGCTTATTTTCACACAATGACTGTACTGTCTATGTGCTTCTGCAGAAGGCTGAGCGCCTGGGCTTGGCACACAAAAATATTTTCAAACAAATTGGTCTTTGGCTTAATTAAATATACCAGAGTTGGCAGAATTACAACTGGGGATTTTTCTGCCCTGTGTATCATTTGTTCCTACAGCAAGGTGGAGGGTGGGGGTAGAAACTCTGAAACTTCAAAGGAAAGGCTCACTCTTTCCAGGTTATTGCTTAGTACTTTAGGTACTAAGTCTGCTTAGTTTACTAAACCTCTTCATTGTTTTCTCCATTTTCTTCTTATTAAAAATTTTATTATAGGTGCTTTCCTACCCCACCTCCTTGACCCTTTTTTCTCTGCATGTCCAGTTTGTCAGACAGCCAATCAACACCTATGAAGTACTCACTACCTTAACAGATTTTATTAGAGTATTTGTCTACATTGCTCCCTTACATTGCTCCCTCACATTCTATCTTATTCCTTACTTATTTCTATCAATATCAGACTCTAAGTCCTTTGAGATCACTGTGCACAATATATCTTATTAATTGTTGTTGAGTTAAATTCAATGGCCTGAGCTATCATATCATAGAATCTTAAGCATTGAAAAGAATTATAAAGGTTATCTTTTTGTTTTTCAGACAGGGAATGAATGATCTGAATAAAGGTAGGTGAAAAGGAAGGAAATCTCTTAGTCAAAGAAACTTTCTTTATATTATTTATTATAAACCTATTTTGACCTTATTATAGCATGAGGAGTGAGATGTAGATTTATGCTCAGTTTCTGACTTATTTTCCAGTTTTCACAGTAATTTTTATCAAAGAGTGAGTTCTTATTCAAAAAGCTGGAGTTTGAGGGTTTATCAAATATTAGATTACTAGAGATCTTGATTATTGTGTTGTGTATACCTAATCTATTAGATCCACTACTCTGTCTCTTAGCCAGTACCAAATGGTTTTGATGATTGCTGCTTTATAATACAGTTTTAGGTTTGGTACTGCTAAGCAAACTTATAATTTTTTCCATTAATTCCCTTGATACTCTTGACCTTTTGTTCTTCCAGATAAATTTGGCTATTATTTTTTCTAGTTCTATAAAATAATTTTTGGCAGTCATTCATTTGCACTGAACAAGTAGATCAATTTAGGCAGAATTGTCATTTTTATTATATTAACTCGGTAGCTAAATTTCTTTAAAAACATGCCACATACCTCTATTTCTTCATCACTCACTCTTTCCTAAACTCTCAGCAGTATGACTTTTGACTTCAACAGTCAACTAAAGCTGCTCTCTTCAAAGTTATCAATGATGTCTTCATCATCAAATCTAATAGCCTCTTTTTATTTTTATCTTTTGTGACTTCTCTGTAACATAGGACACTTATGATTTTGGTTTTTTTCTCGGATTTTCTCTGACATTGCTCTTCTTTTGGTTCTCCTCCTCCCTCTCTGACTGATGCTTCTTAATATTATTTATTAAACTTTTATCCATGCTATGCTAATTATGGAAATCCTCAAAGCTCTCTCCTGAGCCCTCCTATCTTTTTCACTCTATACTGTTTCATCTGGTGTTCTCATCGGCTACTAAAGTTTCAATGTTCATCTCTGTAGTGATGATTACCAAATCTATATAGTGAGCATTTATTTAAGGTGATGTGAAATGTTTTACAATTATTATCTCATTTTATCCTCACAACAACCCTGGAGGTAGATGTTACTATTATTTCCACTTTTTAGCTGAGAAAAGTGAGATAAAAGGAGGAGATCTAAGTGACATGCCAAGTATTTGGCCTAATTTGAATTCAGCTCTCTGACTGCCATTTCACAACCTTTCTTCTAAGCTCCAGTTCCCCATCTCCAACAGTCTAACATTTCAACTTTGACTTTCTAAAGCCATCTCAACCTCAAAATGCACAAAACAAAAACCAATTATCTTTCCCCAAGAAAGCCTATCCCTATTCAGAGCTTCCCATTGTTGTTAAGGATACCAAATTTTTCTCAGGCACCCAGGCTCACCACCTCAATTTCACCCATTATGCTTCACTTGTCTTTACACCACATATCCAATCAATTTCCAAATCTTGTTTTATCTTTCTTATATATCCCCATCTCTCCATACATACAGCCACTAACCCTGCTTTACCTTTTTACTTTTGCCTAGAATGTTACAATAGTCTCTGTGTTTCTATCTCTCTGTATCTCTGTGTGTCTCTGTATCTCTGTCTCTGTCTCTGTGTCTCTGTGTGTCTTTCTGTATCTCTCTCTCTGTCTGTCTCTCCCTCTCTGTCTCTCTCTGTATGTATCTCTATGTCTCTCTCTGTCTCTGTCTCTTTGTCTCTCTGTGTATCTGTCTGTGTGTGTGTATCTCTGTGTGTCTCTTTCTCTCTCTCTCACCTTCTCTGTATCTCCCCCTCTGTCTCTCCCTCTATGTCTCTCTATGTCTCTCTTTTTGTCTATCTCTATCTCTCTCTATGTATCTCTGTGTGTCTCTCTCTGTCTCTGTCTCTCTCCCTATCTCTCTCTGTATATCTGTCTCTGTGTGTCTCTTTCTCTCTCTTTCTCTCACCCTCTCTGTACCTCCCCCTCTGTCTCTCCCTCTCTGTCTCTCTGTCTCTGTCTCTCTCTCTCTGTGTCTCTCTCTCTGTCTCTTGTTTATCTGTATGTCTCTCTCTCCCTCCATCATCCTAGCTTTATGTTACCTTCATATTTGTAACAGAACTCTGTCTCACTTAAGATGGAGACATTCCCATGGGAGATGCCAAAGACTTGCTTCTGGGAAGAGACAGTTTACATAAGAACAGCTTTTTTCCATTAACATTGTAACTAGAATAGACTGTATCTTTAAAACTATCAGACTGGGACAGCCTGGCTCTTGCTTTCTGCCAGCATTCAGGGGGTGAAGGTCTTGTTTACCCACAGCACAGGTGCCATGAACTAAGCGTTGAGGAGAAGGGCTACTTTCACCTTCCCTTCCCCCATTCTCATGCCATCAAAAAAAAAAAAAAAAAAAAAAAAAAAAAAAAAAAAAAAAGACAGAGGGACTGTCTCAGTCTGATAGTTTTAAAGACACAGCTTATTCCAGCTATAAAGTCATTAGAAAGATGCTATACCCATCCATGAGGTATAAGAATGCCAAATATCCCCTCCTAGAAGCAAGCCCTTGACATCTACCCTGGAAATATCTCCATTTAGGTAATCAAAGCCCTATTTCATATTCATCTAAGTTGTTGATTTTAAAACAATATGTTGAACATGACAAGGCCCAATATAACCTTCCAGAAGGATACTGATTCAAAATCAACATTCTTTCAAATTACCCTATATCTGTATGTTTTAGTTACTCACTCTCTGTAGGCCATTATCACTTAGTCCTACTAATGGCAAAACTAATACAACGTCAGCCTCTTTGTAGCTTTTTACTTAGCTGACACCTTCTGCATTCTCTCTACTCTATAGGCTTTCCCTGATATTGCTCTTTCCTCGTTCTCTTCCTATCAGTCTGACCATGTCTTAATATCCTTTACTAGTTTTTTAACTATGTCAGGCCTTCTAACTGTGGGTGTTCTTAAGAGTCCATGTAAAGATAATGATAAACCAAAATAGACTGAAAAGGAATGATCAAACAGGTTGGAGAATCAAAAGACAGCATTGTTATGGGAAAGGTGAGTTTTTAAAAGAAGAGCACATGAAGAATGTCAAAAGCTGAAGAAAAGTCAAGAAGGATAAGGACTGAAATATGATTATTGAGTAAAAAACTAGGAGGATGCTGATAACTTTGGAAAGAATATCCAATATTCGGACTTTGCCTCCTTTCTCTTCTCATTATATATTCCTTACTTTGGTGATCTTGGCATTTCACATTGATATATCTATCTCTAAGAAGTTGATTTTCAGATCTACATATCCAATCCTAACCTCTACTTGAATTCTACTTACCTAACTCCAACTACCTCTTGGATATCTCAAGGTGAACATAATTCAGAGAGCTTCTATGTAATATGTACAAAAAGGAACTTCCCAAATCTTTCCCCTTCAAATTTTTCCTCTCTTTATGAAGGGCACCCATCTTCCTAATCACCCCAGGCCCCAAACCTTTGTCATCCTGAACTCTCCAATTACATTGAATCCATAAATCTAATCCATTGCCAAATCATCTCCACGTGAAGATTCACCACCTGCTCTGTAACTTACAATCTTAGAATTCTACCTCGTATAAAGAGAATAATTTTTCTAGAGTTACACACAGAGCTAATGTTGCCAAAGATAGAATATATTTATTAAGATATTTTAAAAGTAGAGTTATAAAGGACAATTTTTCTCATTACCTACTCAACTGCCTCTACTTTTTAAAAATTTACTAACAATATATTAATTTCTTAATATTCATTTCTCAGTCTTCATCCTTCTTGACCTCTTTTCAGTTTTGACATTTTTGACCATTTTCTCCTCCCATAAACTATCTCCTCCTTAGATTTTCAAGACAATGCTTTCTCTTGGTTCATCTTCCACCTCAATGCCTTCTTAGTCTATTTGGTCTATTATCATTCATATCATGCTTTTAATCTATAGATGTCATCCAAGAACTTATAGTAGTCTTCTCTCTTTCTTCTGTATTTGATTTTTTGGTTTCTCATCAATTCCCATGGATTTAATTGTTCTCTTTCTGCAGATTACTTCCACATGAACATATCATTTTCTAATCTTGGAAAACCAGCAGCCTATTGAACATCTCTACCTGGATGTCCCATAGGCATCTCAAACTCAACAGGTCTAAAACAAAATCCATTATTTTTATCCCTAGACACACATCTTCTTCCTTATTTCCTTTAAGGAGACTATCATTTTTTCCAGTCTTGACAACCTTGGTGCCATCCTCAGCTCTTTTACTTCATCCCTGACATTCTCACCCTCATGCCCCCATATCTAATAATTTCCCATGCCTTGTCAATTCTATCTGCAAAATCCAAAACAGAAGATTATTATATATGGTCAAGATTACCAGATGCTCTTGTTTCTAGATTAGCCTTAGAATCCCAGAGAGTATCCAAAATAACATATATAATCACTCAAAAGAATTTGACTTTATTATATAAACACTAAAAACAAGTGAATATATTGAGGAAAGGCTTCATGTATTTGATGACTTGTTCAAAGATTTAAATAATCTCAGGTTTCTCTCTCTGAAAGCAGAACCCATCTTTTAATACTACTACTACAACTACTATTACTATTACTATCACCATCACCACTGCTACTCCTATTACTATTCCTACTACTTCTACTCCTATTATTACCATATATTATAATTAATATTATGTTAAATATAATATTAGAATATTATATTACATATTATATAATAGTATAATTATAATATTGTATACTATGTGTCAGGGACTGTGCTAAGTACTTCATACACATTATGTTATATTATTCTCACCACAATCCTAGGAGACAGATGAGGAAATTAAGTTAAATAAAGGTGAAATGACTTGCTCAATGTCACAGCTAGCATATATCTGAGACTGGATTTGAACTATCTCTCTATCCACCATACCACCCAGTTGTCTCATATTCTTTCGTTGATACTATATAGCTATGAATCATGAAGCAAAACTATCTTCAAGGAATTAAAGTTCAAGTCACCCAAAATGCAATGGAGAAATGTATAGCGAGTATGAGAAGGCTGTAGCATTTCACCAACAAAGAATTATGCCAGAATATTTAATATCTAGGAAATCTATCACCAGAAAGGAGGTAGTTGGTCATATAATGAGTTTGAGGGATAACTGGTAGACAGAAATTGTGATCCATAGGTTCCTAGACAATGTCAGCACATGTAAAGGAAAGCTCCTATCATTTTGAGTAAACTAACAGAAGAAAATGTGGCCAAGAGTGATACATGAGAAAAAAGCCAAGATAGATTATCATTGGCTATATTGTGAAGGAGTACTCATATTCATGGGATGATAGATTCAGCAAAGTATCTAAATATGAACAGAGAACCCTGCTGAAATACAGAGATGAAAAAAATCAGTTTGCTCTCAGGACTGAGTAAGAAGGATGGCAGAATATGGCAGATACACAAATGATCGTGATATGAAGTAAAATATGACAAGGTAAAAGAAAGTCCTAAGAATCTTAAAGAAAAATCGAGGAATCATTAATGCTTCATAGACTTAAAATCCATTTTTTTGTGATTGTTCAAATAAAGTCATACTTCTACCTGATCGATGTTCAACAAGAGATTCTATCTGTTGATTTGGGGTTTTCCCCCTAAGAGGACACTGGCAAACTGGGTATATTATACCGTAGAATGCCAAAGCTGGAAGGAATCTTAGAGATCTTATAGCCAATCTGCTTTTCCCTTTACTTTACAGATTAAAAAATATATATGGGGTAAGCTATAGCATGTTTTACCTAAATTTGCAAACCTTGTTAAAAACAGAACTGTAGCAAGAAGCTCAGTTTCCTAATCCAAGCCCAATACCTTTCTATTCCATCCTCCATTCTGCTTATGATTTCTTTTCAAGCTGCATCACAAATAATGGGACTCATTTTATATGTAATAGGTCAGCGTGGGTTAGATGTCTGGTATAACAGAAAATGCATTTACATTGCATAAAAATAAAGACTGGTAATGGGCAGTATGGTTTAATAGGGAAGATAGCTGGATAATGTAACTAACTCTGTGTGAATGTGAGTGATTCCTTGTCTGGAGTTCATTTATGTAGGGAAAAAGGGGGGAAATAGTATACATTTCCTATCAACATTCCTGGTGTATAATGAGCATTATTTAATATCATTAAAGAATAAAAAATATTATTAGAGAGATGGTTTTCCCTCTTCTATGTCTCTGATCCCACTGATCCCCCTCCAAATTTTGCTTTTCCCTTTTCTTCTCTTACACAAAAGACATCTATCTTCGAATAATAATTATTATTGCTGTTCAGACTTTTCAATTGCATCCAATTCTTCATGATCCCATTTGAAGTTTTCTTGTTGAAGATAATGGAATGGTTAGTCATTTCCTTCTCTAGCTCATTTTATAGATAAGGAAACTGAGGCAAACATAGTTAAGTGACTTGCCCAGAGTCTCACAACTAGTATGGAAAATGAATCTTCCTGACTCCAAACATGCTCTTTATTCACTGTGCCACTTAATTGCTCCCCTCAATAATAATTCAATTCAAAAAAAGCATTCATTATTTACCTACTATATGCAAGACACTGTGCTAGGTTATAAGGATTTAAAAACAAAATAAAAAGCAGTACCTCTCCTCTACATGCTTACATACTGCTAATAAACAACACATTTTTAAAACATTTTAAGATTTTTAAAGATCTTCCCACAACTGTGAAATACATAGAATAAACCTAATTACCTCTGTTTTATAGAAAAGAAAATAGAGGCCCAGAGTTGAGTAATCTGTCCACTGACACAAAACTAGTAAGTTTTGGAGGGCAGGGAGAAAAAAAAAGTCCACCACCTAAAACTAGTGTTCTTTTCACATTACCAGGCTGCCTCTCAAGGCCCATTTTATACTCTTCTTCTTAAAATTTCTTAATAAAGCTTTCCCATACTCCTCTAGCCTACGGTGACCTCACCCCTCTCTAAGTTTATATTGTTTGTCAGCCCTATTCATTTGTCTATCTACTGTTGTCTCAAAATGCTTTTATGCCTTGTTTGCCCTTTTAGATCATAAACTTCCTGGGTAGAGATCAAATCTCTTATATTTCTTAGATATACTCATGACAATACTTAGCACAGTACATTATTTTATACAGAGTAAATACTGAATAAATACTTGATTAATGCCTCCTTTTTGTCATGACCATCATTGTGTAATATTCAAAGGCATTTATGTATGTGCATGATACTATTTTCTCTATTCCAAAAATTAAAAAGCAGAAAATAGGACACATAATTGTCCTTTCCTCTCTGGGGCTATCCTCACATTTGCCTGTGAGATTTGAAATTCCCAGAACCAACTGGCTATTACTCTTTTTTTTTCCCCTGAGGCTGGGGTTAAGTGACTTGCCCAGGGTCACACAGCTAGGAAGTGTTAAGTGTATGAGATCAAATTTGAACTCAGGTCCTCCTGACTTCAGGGCTGGTGTTCTATTCACCTAGCTGCCCCCTGGCTATTACTCTCAATGAAGGAATGAGTTTTTGATAGTATGGATTCTGAGCCCAACCAATTGCCTTAATTCCTTTTAGCAAAGGTAGTAACTAAATAGGTATTGTAATAATAGTTGGTACAAATCACTCTCCAAAGTGCAGGGTACACTCTCCTACAAATATACACAGAGACCATGGGTATTTCATTAGGCAACTTTAAAGTTTCTAGGTAGTTAGTAAAAGGAGAATGGGTAAAGTCTTAGAAGAAACTTTTAATCACAAGCAATGGAAAGAGACATGAGAAAGTCAAACCTTGAGATTTCAGAAGAAAAGAGACAACTAAGGAGTAGTACCATGACTAAAAAGTTGGAGTGAATGTAATTGGAGATCTCTACTTCTTAGTTACTTCCCCCTCAATCCCTTGAAGAGAAGGAATCTAATAAAATTAGACTTAGAATCTGAAGACTTAGATTCTGAAGAATCTCTGCCACTAATAATAACTAATAGTTATATAATTAGAGGTAATTCTCTGATCTTCAGTTTCCTCATTTGTAAAATCAAAATAATTTATATGGATTGTGAGGGAAGTTAACCTGGTCAAATGGTATTTATTTATTTATTTTTTTAATTTAAGAGAAACTTGTTTGTCAATTAAATATTCATATTGGTTGAGCATGGGGAACTTATTTTTCAATTGAGCTTCATTTTGGTTGTGTGTGGGAAACACTTTTTAAAAGATTCCTGTCTACTTTGCTTGCCAGGTCAGACATTCCACTTTTAATAGATCCCATCACCTGCTTAAATGTAAATACCCCTGAGGAATGTGATATTCACTAAGTTTTTTTTTTTTTTTTTTTTTTAAATCAGTGTGAATTGTTATCTAAACTTTTCTCAATAGTACGTTTTGATGGGAGATAGAGAAAGAATAGAGGAGAGAAAAAACCGATCTCTTTCTGGGGAGAAAATAAGATAGTGAGAACTTGTAAGGTGCCTCCAAGTTCCCTGGTAATTGCTAAAAAGAGTAGTTATGGCAAAATAAGAAAAAGATATATGTGTCCCCTTCTTAGGATCATACAAATCAGCCCCAGAAAAGACCTTGAAGATGCTCTGAGTTCCTGCCTTCATTTTAACTAGCAGGAAATTGAGCCCCAGAAAACTTAAATGATTTGATTAAAGTCACACAGCTAGATTACAGCAGTCAGAATTCAAACTAATGTCCTCTGACTCAAAGTCATGTTGCTCTTTTCACTATTACATTTTATCGGGTTCTCTGGAAAACTGACAACAGGAGACTTTAAAATATTTGTTGTAATACCTTCAACTTGATCTATCACAAAATTACTAAGAATGGAATTTTCTGAAATTAAGTATATGTGCATTAAAGAAAAGTCACATGACAAAGTTTCTTTTATTATATCCCTCCTCTAAATGTTGTACCCTAGGTGGGTATCCATCTTGCCTTTCTGAAGTCACTGCTCTAGATTATAGGGTACTATAAAACAAAATCTTCTGTAATTTTTTCTAGGTTTTGCCAGTACTTAAAAAAAAAAAAAAAAGATCCTTAAGTTGTCCTATAATAATAAATGCCCACATTTTTCAATATAAACTTTTTTTTTTTAAATATTAAACCAGATCTGGAACCCTACTGCCTCCAGAGTACTAAAGATGAACATCACACAAAGAGTAATGGAAAAATTAGCAGGCTAAAATATAAAACCAATGAGGAACATAGATGAACAAGAGCAGAGGCTGTCATAAAAAAATTCTGACAAAAAGAGGAAGACTTTCAGTACAATGAGTAGACTCCTTCTGGTGAACTTTTGGAAGGTCATGAATATCAGTGAGGGTTTATAAACAATACTACTGGGGGGAAATCCTCAGAATTTCCCCCAGAAACCTGAAGAGTGAATTTGACAGCTACCTCCTATTCAAGTAAGAATTGAGAGAGTCCAGAACCTTCACTATAGCTGATAAATTACTAAAGAAACAGCATTTACTAATATACTAGTAAATATTAATAGCAAATTATATATAAATAGTACATTATATAATAGAACATTTACTAATTTACTAAGCTTATTATATTCTAGATATTGCATTAAATTCTAGAGATACAAATACAAGCAAACAAAACAATTCCTTTCCTCAAGGAGCTTATGTTCTAATGATGGGAGACAACATATAAAGATGATTCAAAGAAGGGAGAGTTATATTTGTTACTGGAAAATAACATAGAGACCTGGCTATAAGCAAGATAGAAACTCATCTATCAGAACTAGGGACCTACTGGTAGAGTCCAATGTTCAATGGAGGGAGATGAAGATGAGAGAGAGACAGAGGGGAATTTTTTAAGTTCATCCAATCGAATCAAATATTGCTGGTATTTATTAAGCTCCCTTTTTGTGCAAGGCCCTGTGCTGACCTGGGGATAAAAAGAACAAATATTTTAAAATAGTCCCTATCCTCAGGGACATTCTATTTGGGAGCTACAGCATAGAACTAAATAAGTGTATCCATGATCACTTGAAAGTGAACACAATCAACCAGGTTGGTCAGGAAAGTTTCCTTCTGTTTGTTGTTTACTTTTTTTTCTCTTCATTTGAAAGACACTGTGGTATAGTGACTAGAGTCAGCCAGGAAGCCAGGAAATCCTGGGTTCAAATTCTACCTTTGACACATATTGGCTTTATAACTCCCAAACCAGCTCCAGTTCCATGAAGTCAGCCTGTCAGTGACCAAGATTGACCTTTAAGGGTACAAGTGGCAAAAAAGATAAAAATTTGCATTAGCAGAGGAAGGTTGATGATCTGAAAACTCTCTATACTGATGAAATCACAGATCCTATCCTCTTCCCTTTTTAAATTTGGTTAGTAGAAGAATTGATTACCACAGCACTATAAATGAGTAAATTGTTATAGTGGATTTTCTTTAGACAGTAACACTCTAAACTACTTGTTATTTATGTTCTTCAAAACATAACCATAGTGTCTTAAACTCATAGAATAGTCCCCAGCCATCACTAGTGTCTTGACTCTTTCTTGCCACTAGAATTGGATGACCCTGGCCATCACCAGTCTTCTAGGAGTTGATATTACACTGTTGCTTTTTAATGTTCAATCATATCTGATTTTTCATGACCCCATTTGGAGTTTTCTTGGCAAAAAAACTGGAATGGTTTGCCATTTCCTTCTCCAGCTATTTTACAAATGAGGAAACTGATGCAAATAGAAGTAAGTGATTTGGCCAGGGTCACACAGCTAATAAGTGTCTGAGGCCAGATTTGAACTGGAGAAGATGAGTCTTCTTGACTTGAGAATCTAGCATTTTATCCACTGCACCACAATCTACTCTCAATTGTTAGTTAGATGATAATGATAATAATAATACTGTTAAAAACTGTGTTCAGATAGTAACAAGAATAGATGATTTAATATCAAAGCCCAGAGCAGAAAAGATGCTCACTTCCTCCTTGTGGACTTTAATATGTTTATTAAGCAAATATTTCCCAACCTGAACTGTAACTGGTAAATTCTCTACCACTGACCTTCTCATCCTTCCTCATTGCATGAGACTCAGAGAATTGAAAGAAAAAAAATTGGGACCTGGGATAGGGGAGAAGGCTGAGAGAGCAACACAACTTTTTATTGGTTTTAAGAAGTAAGAATTGTGGGTGATAAAGGGTTGCAAATCACTAAAAATTATAGAACACTTAAATTTTGACACAGATACAAATGAGAAAATAATGAATTACACTAAATAGCCTCTAAGGAAGAAAGAGGAGGGGGGGTATATTTTAGCCAGTGTCTCAAACTGGAGAGCAGGAACTGCACAAAAATTTGATTATGTCATGAATATAGGAACTATGATCCCCTGAAAAGTTTTTTGATAGTGATTGTGAAAATTTGAGGTCTTTTTTTTATCTACCCAGAAACTCTCTTCTTCCTATATACTCTCTCATTTCCTCATGTTGCAAATATAGCAAAAGATAATGAAGTTCAGTGTCCTGAATCAAAAAAGACCTTTTTTTTTTTCTAATAGCCCCTCATTTGGTTATGACTTTTAATGAAAATTGTTAAAACCCCAAAATTTGGATAAGGAGACATCCACATTGAAGAGTTTTGTTTTGTGACTCAGAAAGGAGTATTCATTCCAAGACCTATTATTTCATGAAATAACAAAGATATTTGCATTTCAGAGTTTGGACTTTATATTTATTTTGTTATGAAAATTTACTGTGGAATTTTAAAGTGTGATCATATTTTAAAATGATCTCTTTGGAAGATAATTTAAATATGATCTTTACAAAAGATCCTCAGTTTACTTACTGCTTTCCTTTGTTAGATTCTTTGCAAAATTAGCTCAAGGAATTAATGTGTACTCCCCCCAAATCCCTATCTATCACTCCCTCTTTTCTTTCTAATACAGGAGAAAAAGATTATGTCTAGTTAGCTCATGAAACAACTGATTTTCTTAACCTGAAATTGGTTTAGAAGGCTAAAGTTTTCATCCATCTCCTTCACCACAGTCAAGTCCTTCTGTTGTCCCTGCAAACTGCCTCTTCTTACTTTAAGATATTTTTTTGTGCCTTCCCCTTGTGTGAATTAAAAATTGACCATTGTAAAAGAACTATTCCTTTATTTATTCCTAGTCTATGTGAATCATTTATGAAATCCTCTTCAATTCCCCATTTGTCAATGATGATCCTTTGGTTAAGCTGTCATCATGATTGGTTTTCTATATCTTGGTGTCAAAGGCAAGGACGGCTAGGTTTTTGAATATCAAAGAAATAAGGAATATAAGCATGGAAATATGGCAAGGAGGAGATGGTATTGGGCAGCAACAGGGGCAGCCAGAGCGAGTTATCAAATAATTACATGAGACAAGAAATGCAGAAGAAATATGAATTCTTGAGACTAAAAAAATTTCAAAGACAATAAAAACCTCGAACATCATGTTATGGAAGCTCTTTGAAAAGTAGGGATCGTTATGCTCAACACTTCACACAAAACCCAGTATAAGGCAGATTCTTTTTTTTTTTTTCCACAGCCAATTGAAGTTAAGTGAGTTGCCCAGGGTCACACAGCTAAGAAGTATTAAGTGTCTGAGGCCTGACTTGAATTTGGGTCCTCCTGACTTCAGGGCTGGTGGTCTATCCAATGTGCCACCTAGCTGCTCCTATAAGACTGATTAAAAAAAGAAATGCTTCGTGAATAAAGAATGGAATGAAATGTAATGTTACAATAAAATAGAAACATTCTTCACCATGTAATTTTTTTCTTTGGAAAATATACATGTATTTTATCAGAAAAATAATAATGGGTGGGAAGGACAATGTTCTGTAGTCTCTATAACCTCAAAAAGAATAGTTGAGTAATTAATCACTTTTCCATTTGTCTTGAAAATAGATTTTCAACTTTATATGTTTCATATCCTGTTCTTAAAAGCTTTTAAATCTGTTATGTCAATCTATATGTCCATTTGTAGTTTAAGTGAACACTTGAAAAATATCTTATTTATTCTTAATTCTTACGTATACTTCTTACCCTGAAACTAGGTATTACTCACAGTTTTGCAAAATACGATCAATATTTTTATCCTCCTATAATTTTCCCTTTGATGGTCTGCTAAACTATTTATATAAACTAAATTTATATTCTATTCATTTCAAAACATTCCTCCATTATAACAATATAATCATTTGACAACCAATGTTCATCAGGCAGAAAGAATTAAAATCTAAATTCAATTGAAACTAAGAAGCACAGCCCTTAGAGATTCTGTTTTGTCATTGTATATATTAATGTCAAGTCCGTAATTTACTATAAAGTCATGGAGGAAGCTTCACTTTGAATGAAAAATAGCATGCTGATTCTATGGGTATCCTCACCTTCAAACCAGGACTGGAAATCAATTCTCTACTGGGGGATGGTTAACTGGGGCCAAGCCAGGTTTAAAAGATTTATTTATTTGCAGTGTAAGACATGAGAGAATCTTAATTCTCTATCAGATCCACATGCTTTGTGGTTCTGTTAGCAGAAATATCTAGGCTGAATAGACACTTTCTAGTTCTCTTTTTCTTCTTCATTCTTGCCTAATATCCTGAGCACATAAAAGAATTTTTTTTTTTTTTTTTTTTTTACTGAATCTGCTTTTGAACTTGAGGTTAGGGGAGGAACCATTAAATTCTTTCCTGAACTAGCTTTTGCCAGAAGTAAGGATTTTTTCTTTTTTCAGAAGTAAGGATTTACATTTCCTTGTGCATGGAATGTACATAAAGAGATGTGACCAGAGCCAGAATTAAGGATGGAACATTGTCTTGGCCCCAGGAAGGATGCACTAAGTGTACCTTTCTTCCTAGTAAGAAAAAGAGCCACAAAAGAGCCACAATGCAGTGTTTTGCATGATACAGATAACCTTCATATTGTGTTCTTCCTTGAAAATGTATTTAAATATCCAAAGAAAAGAAAGCCATATAGAGTACAATTACTTTTCATTTATTTTTTTTTTTCCTGAGGCTGGGGTTAAGTAACTTGCCCAGGGTCACACAGCTAGGAAGTGTTAAGTGTCTAAGGCCAGATTTGAATTCGAGTACAGTTACTTTTCATATTTACAGACTCAATAAAATAAAATGGCCCATGGAAAGATTTTTTTTTTTTTAAACTACTTTTCTCTACAATGTTCTTTGCAAAGGATTTGGTTCCAATTCCTTAGAATAGGATTCCCCAATCTCAAAGACCATATGATATAGGGGGGAAAGTAAAGGATTTGGAGTTAGTGATCCTAGATTCAAATCCTAACTTGGTAAATTATGTGATCTTAGGTTAGTCACTCATTCTTCTCTATGGGCAGAGGAGAAGATTTCTAATATCCCTTTCATTTCTCAAACCTATGGTCCTATACCAGCAAATATAAATGAGTAATTAAATAGAAATGGGATTGTGAGTTAGAGATCAATCAATAATCTGCTTTTCCATTTGGGACTTCTGCCTTAATACATCGTTGTATTCCTTTGTCTTCTGTCTCAACAACATGAGAGCTTTTGCTAAAAAAAAGTTCCTTTTCCTTTTTGGCCAGTGCCATACATTTCATTAAAAGCCCTGAAAACAGCCAGTTTATATCACAAACCCAAATAAACATTTCTTCTGTTTGAAAGATAAAATATCCATGAGATTTTGATTTCTCTGTTTCAAAATGTCAATTCAACTAAGCTTCCTTCATTACGTTTTCATTGGTTTATTTATGAACACTTGAATTGCAGGAATATGGGTGGTATATTCCCTATAAAAACACTATCATCACTTAGCTACAGTGACATCTAGTGGCATATAAGACCTGGGCAAAAATCATTGCCATTCCCCATCATCTAGATCAGGGCTTTATAAACTATTTTCATTCACCCTTTTTGCCAAAGAAATTTTTACCATCACCTGGCTATATAGGTATATAAATGTATAAAATAGATATACAAATCAAACATTCACTGATAACAAATCATAAAGAAATGTATTTTAAAACAATCATATGTATATAGATATAGATATATATATACACGTAATTTTACCATTTGTTAAAGTTGAAAGTAAATTTGCATGTTGATGTGATGTATGTGCTTGTTTATTTTTACATAAAAAATTAAAT
This sequence comes from Sminthopsis crassicaudata, assembly GCF_048593235.1. Classification (NCBI taxonomy): domain Eukaryota; kingdom Metazoa; phylum Chordata; class Mammalia; order Dasyuromorphia; family Dasyuridae; genus Sminthopsis; species Sminthopsis crassicaudata. The sequence goes on from NC_133617.1 coordinate 620,954,012, forward strand.
TTTGGTAAAATATTTGATACCTTTTACTGTTGCCAAATTTTCACAACCCCAACATTGTTATATGACCCCATATGGGGTGGAGACACACAATTTACGAAGCTTTGATCTGGATCATATATTTTGAAGAGGGCTTTCCAGATATTTTCCACATCTTTCACTTTACAGATAAGGAAAAACTGAAAGTGAAAAAAAGTCCCACCTGACTCAAGCTGAGGTCACAAACAGGTAGAAAGTGGTAGGAGGAAGATTAGAAGCCAGGCACTCTAACCCCAAATCCAGGACTTTTTCCTCACACCCTGCTTCAGAGTTGCCCAATCTATATCCACCAGTTCTTTGTGTTGTTAAATAAGGGATCTATGAGAAGATTCCAGTGTTAGGTAGGATTTCCCATTATAAATTAAAATTGAATTCATTCCCTCCAGGCTTGCCAATGCTTCTTAATTTCTACACTCAATTTTTTTTTTTTCTTAGTCTTCATTGGCCTTGAACTTTCAGTAGCTTTGGATGCTGTTAATCCTCCTTGTTTCTGATATAAAATTTTTCTCTTTTTTACTTTTGTGACTCCCTTATCTTGACCTGTTAGAAAAATGGGCATCGTTCAATAATCAGCTCAGATACTGTCTTTTGATTTACTTCCATCACCACCAAAAATTGTCAGTGTTCTCTTCCTTTTCAAGTTATTTTATATTTACTTTACCCACTTACAGGATGTGTTCCTTGATAAGAGGTAAGATCTCTAAAGTAGGAATAATCTTTTTTCTACTTTTTCATCTACAATGCCTGGCATATTGCCTGGTATGTAACATGTATTCAATAAATGCTTATTGATTATTTGATTGCCTTGAATGAAGTATTATTCTTCATTTGACCTTCAACCTATTCTTCAGATTGACCTTAGAAAGAGTAATTGGAAATAATTAGTAGAAGTTGAAGAAGGAATGATTTAGGTTTCTTGTAAGGAAAAATATCGTCACCATTAGAATATACCCAAGTAAAATGAAAAGTAAGTTCTCGATTATTGAAGATCCTTAAGCAAAAATGAGATAACCACTTGTTTAGGATATTGTAGAGGGAAATGTTAGTCAGGTTGAGAGGAGATGACTTTTAAGTTCCCCTCTAGATATGAGATTCTTATTTAATGGGTTCTTACATATAAAACATAACCCAAACCATCTAGAGGCAAGTAGGTGGTGTAGTGGATAGAGTATTGGTTCTGGAGTCAGGAAAGCTGAATTCAAATCTACTTAACCCCTATTGTCTCAAAAAAAAAAAAAAAAAAAAAAAAAAACCTTTGTGTTGTATATCTGTGTATTTACTAGGTGAGGAATGTGAAGTCCAGAGCCAACATTCAAAGCCAGGTCTTCTGATTTCTTCCTGATTTCTCTCCATTATACCATGTTTTCTCATCATTATAAATGTTTTATGAAAATGCCCTATGAACCATTCATATCAAGGGTATCCTTCATAAAAACATGAGAAGAGAACCAGAAAGTTTTATTTTTTTGTTTGTTTTTTGTTGCCTTTTTTTTTCTTGCAAATGATGCAATACTCAGACAATAAACATTTATAAAGGATATACCATGTTCTAGACACTGTGCTAAGTACTAGAGATACAAAGAAATGTAAATTAATAATAATAATTATAATGATAATTTCTGACCTTATGTCACAAAATTGGCTCAAAACTGAAAAGGTACACAGGCTCTTGCTTTGTATGCTATTTGGCAGACAAAATATTTGATTCTAAACAAAGTATAATTTTAAAGGTCCTTCATGAACTATCATAAACCCATCATATATATATACATATATATGTATAATATTTTTCCAGTGAAAATCTTTGTTATGAATCATAAAATATCACAATTACTAAAGAATCAAAATTGCAGTTCATCCAAAGAACAATAGACTTAAATAGGTTACAGCACATTAACAATAATTTGCTTACAAGAAAAGATATATAAAATCTTATCAGAGAAAAATGACTAGAAAAAGAAGTAGAATAATCATAAAGGAAGACTGAGGGATAACAGATGGAGAGCACTGGCATACTTACAACTTTAATGACTAGAAGAAAGGTACTAGTATATCCCTATAGAGAATTAACGGTGGCAATTAATTCTAGAAAGAATGAAACAAGGCAGAGAAGAAGGAAGAGAGGGAGAAAGGGAGAGAAGGAAGAGAGGGAGAAAAGGAGGGAGGAAGGGAGGGAGGGAGGAAGGGAGACAAGGAAGGAAGGAAGGAAAGAAGGAAGGAAGGAAGAGAATAAGTATTCATTAAGTACCTACCATGTGCCAGTTGAGAAAACTGAGTCAAATGGAAGTTAAGTGACCCACCCATGATTACAGTTTCTCTGAGACTGAATTTGAACTCACCTCTTCCTGACTGCATTGCACTACTGAGTTTGCTCCTCAAAGAATGAAAATAAGTAGATAGGATGTGATCTGTATCATTGAAGGGAGTTTCTAAATGGACAAATTTATCACTTTATTGAAATACATAGATATTCTTCTCTAACCAGGCATTTCTCATACATGTATGTTAAAGAGTTTTCAAGATATATACAGAGACAATTTTGTTAAATAATCCTCTGATTACTAATATCAGGTGAGGTATATTTACTAGTGGTGTGTATCACTTTTATGAAGAATTCCGCAAAAAGGATTCAATATGAGGTCTTCCCAATGCCCTTGTTTATAGATGCCATGTTTATGCAACTGAGTCTCATTTAGACCAACACTTTTTTAGTGAAAGAACTTGTCATACACCTAGTGAACCATACAAGAAAATAGTACATTATGATATGTTATTTAATTGGCAACCCACTATGTTAATCCATCCCTACCTATGTCTTGGATAAGTAGTGCTAATAGACAAAGATCTGAATCCAGCATGGTATAGAAGAAAAAGAATTGGTTTATTGCATTGAAGAAATCATTCAATACTTTCAAAAATTCTCAGCTGCTCCCGAAAAACAAAACAAAAATATTTTAAGAACACTAGTGTGCTGACAATGCAATATATCTCCAAATTGTAAAACATGATGATTCAAACAAATAAAATTACAAGTGAACCAGTGAATAATGGGGAGATACATGACAAATATAAAGAGGTGCAACATATTAGCAACATATATTTGAACAAAAGCAGTACCATCAATCTTCAAGGAAAACTGATTAGAAAAGAAGGGAGGACAGCCATATATCACAAATGTGGGGCAAAAAAATCAACAGTTCAAATGCTGCATTGGTACCCCCACAATGGTAAAACATTTTCAGTTTTTTCTTAAAAGTTGCCAATTCTTTAACTTGTTAAAGTCATTTAAAATTCTATTTTTGTTTTTCAAGGATCCAAATTGGTTTTATCTGCAAAATTCAAAAACTGTATTATGCAGTACAATAGGAAAAGTGTTGGATTTAGAATTAGAAAACCTGGATTCAAATCCTGACCATTTATGCACTATCTGTATTACCTTAGGAAATTGATCTCACCTTTCTAGGCTTCAGTTTTATCATAATTTTCTTTATAACACTAAAAATAGAAGAATTATTTGTGCCTAACATAAATGTTTCAACGCTTTGAATTTCTAGTTGAAAATACCATGACTATACACATACAAAAGAATGATGATTTGAAAGGGAAGGCAGAAGCTAAATATTTTTCAAGAGTTTTTTTTTAATCCTTTGTTTTAGCTCCTGTTTTGATCATCAAGTATGAAATTGATACTAGAGAATTGAAAGCTGTACATGCTCTTTAAAAATAGGAGACAAAAACTCTCCACAAACATGGCTAAGATTTTTAAAAATTGGTAATATGAGGAGTTTGTACTAAATGTCCCCTACAATCTCTGTTGTTAAACTGTTCCAATCTTGCCAGACTCTTTTTGACCCCATTTAAGGTTTTTTTTGTTTTTTTGTTTTTTTTTTTCCCTTTTTTGGCAAAGATATTAAAGTGATTTGCCATATTCTTCTGTGGCTCATTTTACAGATGAGGAAACTGAGGCAAACAGGGTGAGTATTTGCTTGCCCCGGATCATATAGCTTGAGAACAGATTTGAATTTAGGTCTTCCTGATTGCAAACCAGGCACTTTATCCACTATACCATCTAGCTGCCCTTAAAGTACCTATAAATCTAAATGTAAGATCTCATAATCTTATCATTCAACTCATTAAAAAAAAAAAAAAAGACGAATTACTGCTCCCAAAAGTTTAGCCCCAAGAAGTATTACTACTTCTTCAGCATAGTCTTTGAAGATTAGAGATTTTTGAAATTATAGCTATGCTTATAGAACAAATTTCTCCCTCTATTTTTAAGAGGGCATGGATCCTCTAGTTATCAATTGCTCTAGTTATCAATTTCTGCTCAGTGCTATAGTTACCAGTTTCCTATTTACTGATCAAAAGAGGACCTTAAACAAAATTTTTTAAAAGTTCTTAAAACTTTTTGGTTCTCTCTCTCCCTTCTTTAGCATCATTATTTTGTATGTATATCATATGAGAGTATCTTCATTCAGAAATTCAGTGTAGGGAAATGATTGACAGTGGCTGCTATAAATATTTCTTCTGCTTCTTGCCATGTAGAAAAAAAGCCTTTTATTTTCATGTTTTGCTATTAATATGACATTGCCTTGGATATTCTCCAGATAGAAAACAATATTATAACAAGCTCTTTCCTTTTTTCTCCTTATGCTTAATTTGTTCAATCATTGTCTACATTATGGACAATAGCTGGCAATAGCCAATTGTCAGTCCTGCTGAAAATTTTATTCTTCAGAATATGGAGGAAGCAACAAGGGGAACTACTATTCTAGTGACTCCCAATGAATAAGGAACTGACTGACAAGTAGAAATAATGGAAACTTTGGAAGGAAGTTCCCAGGCCATCAGAAATGATAGATAAGCATGGCATACTCTGACATCTGCTATAGACTTTTGAAAAATAGATTTCTTTTTTTCTTAATTATACTTTTTATTTACTAGATATATGCACGGGTAATTTTACAGCATTGACATTTGCAAAACCTTTTGTTCCAATTTTTCCCCTCTTTCCCTCCCCAGATGGCAGGTTGACCAGTACATGTTAAATATGTTAAAGTATAAATTAAAGGCAATACATGTATATATGTCCAAACAGTTGTTTTGCTGTACAAAAAGAATTGGACTTTGAAATAGTGTATAATTAGCCTGTGAAGGAAATCAAAAATGCAGGCGGACAAAAATAGAGGGACTGGGAATTCTATGTAGTTGGTTCATAGTCATCTCCCAGAGTTCTTTCTCTGGGTGTAGCTGGTTCAGTTCATTACTGTTCTATTGGAACTGATTTGGTTCATCTCATTGTTGAAGATGGTCATGTCCTTCAGAATTGATCATCATAGAGTATTATTGTTGAAGTATGCAACGATCTCCTGGTCCTGCTCATTTCACTCAGCAACAATTCATGTAAGTCTCTCCAGGTCTTTCTGAAATTATCCTGTTGGTCATTTCTTACAGAACAATAATATTCCATAATATTAATATAGCACAATTTATTCAGCCATTCTCCAATTGATGGACATCCTTCAGTTTCCAGTTTCTGGCCACTACAAAGAAGGCTGCCACAAACATTCTTGCACATACAGGTCCCTTTCCCTCCTTTAAGATCTCTTTGGGATATAAGCCTAGTAGTAACACTGCTGGATCAAAGGGTATGCACAGTTTGATAACTTTTTGAGCATAGTTCCAAATCGCTCTCCAGAATGGCTGGATGTATTCACAATTCCACCAACAATGTATCAGTGTCCCTGTTTTCCCACATCCCCTCCACAAATCTGGGACTGAAATCAGGTTTTGTGATTCTCAGGTCAGTGCTATTGGAATAACAGAAAAATCAATAATGACAGCTGACATTTATATATCATTTTAAATGTTTCCCTGTTATTCTAGCCAATCTGACAGGTGTGTAGTGGTATCTCAGAGTTGTCTTAATTTGCATTTCTCCGATTAATAATGACTTGGAACTTCTTTTCAAATGGCTAGAAATAGTGAAAAATAGATTTCAAAGAATTTAGAGAAAGGGTAGATAGTATCAGACAAAAGAAGAATAAAAATAGAATGAGTACACTGGCAAATGGTATAATGTTAATGGAAAGCAAAACTATTCAACTCCTATCTTGGTTCTCTTTTCTCTGCCAAGGAAAATCTTCATATTGGACAAGAGAAAATGTCCATTTAAAGAAAAAATAAATAAATAGGTAGATGGTAAGAAAGTGCCTCACTACTCCCTCATATTCAAGGATATAGATGAATTCTGTCTCAAGTTAAAGAATGTATTTTCATGTGTGATTGCTGGGATGCTCTCAGAGATCTAAAAAATAAGTCTGACTATTAATGAAATCACAAGCGATTTATCAATTCTTAGAAAAGGAAATAATGATCAATAACCATCATGAATAAATCACACTAGAACAACATAATTTGAATCCTGTCCTTGATACTTACTGTGTGACAATGGGCAAATCACAACTTCTCTAGACCTCATTTTCCTAATTTGTAAAAGGGGGATAATAATAACTATGATACCAGCTTCACAGGATTGACATGAGGTTCAGTGGGATGACTGAAGCAGCTGGGAGTCATGATGAATAGAGCTAGATTTGCAGTCAGGAAATCCTGAGTTCAAATCCTACCTCAGATATTTATTAGCTAAGTGACTCTGGGCAAGTCACTTAACCTGTGACTGCCTCAATTTCTTCAGATATAGTAGTATCACCTATTTCATAGAGTTGTGAGAATTGAATCAAATGAGATAATGTTTAAAGCACTTTGTAAATCTTAACATGCTATATAAAGCTTAGCTATAATTATAACAATATATGTATATATATACACATATATACAAATACTGGTATACATAAAGCATAATCAGATATTAAAATGATATATAAATGTCAGCTGTCATTATTGATTTTTCTGTTATTCCAATAGCACTGACCTGAGAATCACAAAACCTGATTTCAGTCCCAGATTTGATACCTACTAGCTGTATGGCTTTAGGTAAACCCCTTAACCTCTCCCTCTGAGTCTCCTTTTCCTCACCTATAAAATACTATGTCAATGCCTTAATGAATCCATGATTTCATTGATATGGACACTCTTCCAATGGTACCAAAAGTGACTTATCTGAAAATCCTTGTAAAACTCTTGCCTTTATCCTTCTGTGAATCCTCTAGAAGAGGTTTAAACAACTTGGTGAGGACCTTCCTCTCTGCTTTCCCACTTCTCTGCCATTATTACTATAAAAATGGAACAGAATTTGGGAGGGGGAGGCATTTTGTGTTTTGTTTCATGTGTTTCATCATCTATTAGCCAAACTACTGGGAAGTGAAGAGTCTCTGTATCAACAGGTCTTCCAAAAGCAGAAGTCACTTGCAAAGTTTATAAAATCCTATAGAACCTATCAGAGTTTGTTCTTCTTTGACACTGCTTTAAGAACTTAGGTACACTTCCATGCCATGATAAGACATACAAGGAGGACTTTTGCACAGGCTGTTTTGTTGTTTATCCTTCTTTCTCAAAGATGACCATGACATGCAAGTGATTTGGATTCAAGTGCAGGAGGGCTGTACAAAGTCATCACCTTCACTTTCTCTTCTGAAGTCATCTGGGCCCCATGATAAGATATAGATTAGAATGTCTGGAGATGGCCCTAAGACCTTTAAGGTATTTAATAGATCTCAGTTTGACCGAGGCAAGGCCCAATCAGTGATTAAGAGTAGGTAAGCTGGGCAGGCTGTAAAATAATAAAAATTATTATACTATCAACCATATAGGACTACTCTAAAGAAATCACTTTGTAAACCTTAATTTGTTTTGTCAATATGAGTTAATATAATACACAGACTTAAATATGAGAATGATATATGCTTGGGTTTTAACAAAGCATTTGAAAGAGTACCTCAGGTCATCTTCAGGGACATGATAAGTATGGGCTTATTAATATTAGAGTTAGGGGAACTTTGAATGTTTGACAACTGGACCCAAACCATATTGATTCATAGAATCATGTCAAATGAGAGGGAAATCATTGCTAAAGAGCTAAAGAATTCTGTTCTTGGCCCTGCTCTGTAACTATATTTATTGGCTGGAAGCATAAATTGTATCTTACCAAATATATAGATGGTGTGAAACTGGAATGGACAGCTAATGACCCAATAGTCAGGATTTCAAGGTGCTGATAAATTAAAATGCTTGATTGATGTTAATTAGGATTAACATTAATTAATTAGAATAAAAACTCATATTGGTTGGAGAGTATAAATTGTACCAATTCTAGATGAAGGGAAAAATGATTAGGCCATATTTCACATTCAGAAAATTAACATGACCAGGATTCAAGAAGGTGATAGCTTATTTATTGATATGATACTAAGATAAATTTTTAAAGGGTAGTGGAAAACTTGCAGGAGAAAGTAGGAAACCAAAAGAGACAATGATGAATATAATTTTATACTAATATTTAAATAATAGGAGGTACTTTGTCTCAATAAATATAGAATTACTTTTGAAATGTTTAATAGAAGTGTGGAGAACACAATTAATGATATAATTTTCCCAAAAATAGAAGGAAAAAATCTTATTTTATGTGGTGACTTAAATTTTCTTTTTCTTCCCTTTAGAAAAATTAGTCACACTAATATGTGACTCCAATATGTGACTAAAGACCTTCAATGACTCCCTCTTATCTAAAATTCAAATTCTTTTGCCTAACATTCGAGGTCATTTATTCATGGTCTTAATAGAAGCTACCTTTTCAGCCCTACCCTATACAATTCCCTTTAATAGCCTCTATATTCCAGTCCTCTAGGACTTTTGGACATCCCATTGAACATGCTACCTTGAATAGGTAATGACTTCTCAATCACCTGAGATCAAGTGAAGCCTGGATGACTAATATGAGATATTATAGAAAGATTTCTGCTCAGGTATGGGCTGACTTAGATGGGGTTGGAAAGCTTTTCCTGCTTAGGAGATTCTGTTATATGATTAACCCAATCAGAGTCATTTCCAAGTTATCTAGGTAGTTGCCCCTTCAAACTCTGGACTATGAGCACTTCCACCCCACCCTACCAACTCCCACCTCACCTTCTAACAGAACAGTAACTGGAGGAGAACTGAAAGTAATTAATAAATTAAGCCTTTCCACATCTACCAGATGGAGAACTTCCTAAGAGATACTCTTCCTTCAGCCAGGTCCAGACCTATCCAATATAAAAATGACAAAATTGGATTATATAATTGATCTTTCTCTAAAGTCCTGTCTAAAATTATAACTATGATTATGACTCATTCAAGTAGTCCCTACTATGCTTGAGATTACATGGAAAGACTTTTCCTAGAGTTCATGATGATATTTCAGGGGAACACAGGGTGGAAGAAAAGGCCTTTGAAAAGTTGTACTTCAGGGTTTGAAACTAATAAACAACAACTGCTGAGAACCAGTACTTGTCTGGTTTAAAGCCATTTGTTAATTCCCTGCAAAGTATCATCAACTCAATAATACATTATTAACTAAATGGGAACATCAATAAAAGTATATATGAGGTGTTTCAAAAAGGGGGGGGAGGGGAATAAAAGAAAGTCAAGGTCACTTCTGTCCTGAGATCTTAATCTAAATAAAACAAAAATTTTGCACATGATGAAAGTAAGCTACCACATACTCTCTCCTTCCTGCTTCACTATATATTTGGTTTCTAGTAGTCACGAATTACCCACTCTATCATTGCTAAAGCAGCTTTAAGCCAAGAAAAGACAAAGTACTTTGGAAAGAAAAGAAAATCTTCACCAAAAAGTGGAACTTGAGCATAAACAATAGGATGTTTTTAGGTAAATCTTGGAAAGTAATAAAGAAGATGTCAATGAGAAAAGGTGACTCCAAAGGGAAAGAATCTCAAATTACAAAGGTGAGTGAGACAATGATCTCTGCTTACTTTGGTGTGAAATATATTTCTATGTCCATATATTTGTAGATACATATATGTATGTATATGTAGATATGTTCATGTGAGAGAAGAAAAATGGCAAATATGTAAAACCAGTGCCCAAATGAAGTCTTGGCTATGTAACACTAAGTTCATTTTCTTCAGAGTCCAAAAGGAGGGGGGAGAAAAACCCATACAAACAACTCCTTATTCCACAAAGTCTCCTTCTGTAATATTTCCATCTCTTTCCCCTTGTTCCATTTTCCTTACCCCTCTCTTTCAACTCTTTGGCTTGTGTTGGCTTCAGGTCAGCTGAGGGTCCCTCCCTGGTGAGCAGCTGCTGTCATTTTAAATTAGGTAGCAGGTGGCTGGCACTTCAAAGCAGCTTTGCTCACAGTTACTTGCACAGGCCAGGAAGGGAGCTCCAGCAACCTGCCTGCAGGGACAACCTCTCTAGGTGGGATTTGGCCCAGAGACACTCTTGACCCTTGCTGAGTGCTGGAAGAAAAAGAAGGATGGAAGGCAGGAAGGAGAGGAGCCCCCTTCAGGTGTGTGTGTGTGTGTGTGTGTGTGTTAGATGGGAGGAGAGGGAGAATGTGTATAGGAAAGAAAAATGAGCAAATCATTTGTTTGCTGTTTTTTTAAAAATCCTCTGATAGAATGAAGTTTTATTACAAAAACAGCATGGTGTAAGGGACATAGTGCTTGACTTGAAATTAAATCTCAGTTGGAATTCTGCCTTTAACACTTACCGTGTCATCCTGAGCAAGTCACATAATCCCTTGGGGCTGCTGTCTCCTTTAGATGGAAAAGTTTTCCAGCTCTGAATCTAAGATCCTCTGTCTTTTCCTGACCCTGAGGATTAGATCTGGAGATTAGTGCACTCTGAGTCAAAGGGATATTTGCAATGGTCGCTGATTCTGCTGTTTGTGTTCAAGGGAAAGTAGAACTGCTGAAGAGGAAGTTTGTCTGAATTCAGCTTTCTACTTGGGGGAGAGGGAGCAGGGTGAACAGGTGAAAGGAATCAGGAACTTTTACTTCCTTGTGGGTGGGGAACAGACTGGAGGGGAGAGGAGGAGGAAGAGGGCAAAAACTAAGCCTTGAGAACCAGGAAGACAAAATATGACAAATGAGTTGCTGATAAAGTCTTTGTGAAAATAGCCAAGTCTCCCCTCTCTATAGTTGGCTTAGGTAATTGGCAGATTATCCATATGCTTCTCTGAGGATTCCTGGGATCCCTCCCCTTGCCACTTTTGGTACTTGCCCAAGCAGTGAAGACCAAGTGGAAAAAAACTGTTTTTGTGGTTTTGAGGTGAGGTTTGATTTTTTGTTTTGGGACCTCTAATTTCATCAGTATTAGGAACTTCTGAGCCAAGTGGGTGGATAGTGGTGGAACTAATGTTAGGAAGACCCATCTTTCTGACTTCAAATATGGTCTCCCACATTAGCTGTTTGATCCTGGGTAAGTCACTTAATCTTGTTCTTTGTTTGTAAAATGAGCAGGAGAAGGAAATGACAAACCAGTGTCCTTGCCAAGAAAAACCCCAATGGGATCAGGAAGAGTCAGACATGATAAAATAACGACTAAACAACATGTACAAATGGGAAATCTGAAAGGAATAGTTTTAAATCTCCAATTATGTTTGAAAAACTGAACAAGTAAAATAGAGAACTCCTGATGAGGAAACCATTTGTACTGACAGAGATCAGCAGCTGCTCTCCAGCTTTCTGAGACACTGGGAGGCTTCTCAGAATCATATCACTAAGGGGATGTCAAACATAACATTCGAACCCAGGTCTTCCTGACTGAGGTCATTTCACTTTCTCCTACACTATGCAATCTTTCAAGAGAATAGCCATCTATGAAAAATGTAATTAGAAACTAAATCCACTACTTTTTGTGGCCTAGAGAAAGCTAAAGCCACTCTATTTTAAATCCCCTTGGACATTCTTTTATGGCAAAAATTGAAAAGAGTGGAGTTAAAAACTACCTTTTTTTAGCCTAATACCTTAATTAAGGAAACATATTAATCAAAAAACCCTTAAGCTAAGATTTTTTTTTTTTAATATTTTAAGGTCTATTCCAAGAGGCTGAGGAGTTTTGTTCTATCTTCTGGGTCCACCACAGAGTTGACTTGATGGGGAAGTTTTTCCAGGCATTGGAGTATGTTGCTTTCTAATATATTCCTGAAGAGAGAGTGCCTTAGATAGGGAAATGGGTGAAGAAGTCTCCACTTCAGTCAGATTTCTCCACAACCTTCACCCATTGATGGGAGAACTACTTTTCCAGCTTTGAAGGATATAAAGATCTCTCCATCTTCTCTATGTCCTAGCACTTTACCCCAGGACAGCAGTGTTCCCATCTTCCCAACAGTGCCCTAAAGAGCAGTCCTAGATAAGCTGTTTACTCTGTGTGCATCATTAGGAGCTGAGGGCAACCTGGACATTCACATCTTTACAAAAAGCTGGGCAAAGGATATTTCAACTTACGTGTGCTACAAAGAATTAAGAATAGGAGGGACAAAATACAGAAATTTGCAAGAAAGATGTATTTAATTTCTAGGGCACTTTCTCTATTCTTCAAATCCTTTGGGATTCTTAATCAAGGAAAAGTTGTCATTCTCATGATCTGAGCTACTCAAGAAGCTAAGAGGAGACACAACACAGTGCCCAATTTAATTGGGGTTTTTTGCTTATTTTTTTCCTGAGGCAATTGGGGTTAAGTGACTTGCCCAGGGTCACACAGTCCAATCTAATTGTTGTTGTAGTCTAATCTAAACTGATGTACTGTTATGGGGAAAGGGTATCATTATCCAGGGTTTTCCTGGTACTAAATAAATTGTTGGTTTCTTCTACTTTGTAATTCTGGAAACTAAAATAGGACATAGAATTTAGCATTTAGAAAAAGTCCAAATTCTCTCATCTCTACAGCAAGATGGACCAGCTGATAGTGCTGGTGGTTGGTTGTTTTTTTTTTTTAATTAATTTTTATAATTATAACATTTTCTTTGACAGTACATATGCATAGGTTTTTTTTTTTAACAACATTATCCCTTGTACTCCCTTCTGTTCCAAATTTTTCCCCTCCTTCCCTCCACCCCCTCCCCTAGATGGCAGGCATTCCCATACATATTAAATATCTTATAGTATATCCTAGGTACAATATATATGTGCAGAACTGAATTTTGTTGTTGTTGTTGTTGCAAAGGAAGGATTGTATTCGGAAGGTAAAAATAATCTGGGAAGAGAAACAAAACAAAACAAACAAACAACAACAACAAAAAAAAAAAAACAATGCTCACAGTTTACACTCATTTCCAGGTGCTGGTGGTTGTTGATAAAGGTGCTCTTTCTTAGGCTTTATGCCAAATGCTTAAAAAGAAACATAGCCCTTGAAGTTAAGCACAGAAAGTAAAACATCAGTGTTACCAAAGATGTTTTCTCATCCCCTTCTCAAGGTGTACACCTCACCACACCATAGAGCTTCAAGAGGCACTTCACATTGCAGCCAACTATATTGTCAATGTGTGCTATATGTCTGTTACTGCAGGATTCCCTTTTCCCACACTGTGGTTTGATGAAGAAGACGGTCTCCATTTTCATTGAATGATTGTGATGGGTACAAGTATTTATAGTGGCCTCTCCCTTCATCTGCCTGGTACCTTGTTAAAAAAATTTTATCAACATTTGACTTTGGAACTTCTTCCTGTACCAAGAGCTCAATGTGTGGTGAGATTAGTTCCCACATCCTGTTGTAGACGAGCCATGGCAGAAGCAGTGGGGGCTGGGTAGGGAGGGGGAAGGCTGGTGTTTTCCCACAGCCACAATCACTTAGCCAGCTGGAATCTGCCCTGGCTGGACACATTTAATTCTTATAAAAGGTCCGTCATTAGGATTCTGAAGCTCTTGGAGAACAGGAGGAAAATGTTCACCCAAACCTTAAGCTGCTCCATCCTCTATGGCAAACATCAATTTCTATAAATAAACAACTTCCTTACCGAACTTATAGTTTATGAATTAGAGTATTTTGTAAAGGCTACAAAGAAGAATAAGAAACAATGTCTCAAAGAATTTATATTCTACTTGGGGAGAAAGAATAGACACATATAACAGTTCAAGATAGCACATGATTAAGTGGCTACTACAAAGAATGATATTAGCAGTAATCTAAGATTCAGCTTCTTAAACTGTGGTTCATGATCATTTGGGGTCTCATAATGTGGGAGGTCACAAAATTATGAGTTATTATCAGTAAAGATTAGATTTCTATATTAATTTTCATATTTATGTAGTCAGGGTTTTGTAAAAATTTTGGGGCAAAAAAAGCATGGCAAATGAAAAAATTTTAAGAAACCCTGATCTAAGAGATTTGAAAAATACTTGTTTTGTGTTATTTTATCATCCATGTTATAATTTGCAACCTACCCATTTCTGAAAAATGATATGAGCATTAATTTCTTCAGTGCTCTATGACAATGAGGCAAATGATACCTGGTATAAAATCTATTATCCCCAGCTATCTTCCATTAGTATTATGTGGGGTTTTTGTTGTTGTTATTGTTTGTTGTTTTTTTGCTGAGGCAATTGGGGTTACGTGACTTGCCCAGGGTCACACAGCTAGAATTAAGTGTCTGAGGTCAGATTTGAACCTAAGGTCCTCCTGACTTCAGATTTGGTGCTCTCTCTCCTCTTTGCCACCTAGCTGCCTTGTATTATGTTTAAGAATAAAAACAGAACAAATATTATACTTTTCTTTCAGTATAAGTTCTGAACTTAAGTCTAACTAAGGACTGGGATTTAAATCTTAAATCTTCCACTAATTACCTGTATGTCCTTGGAACCAGCCACTACTTCTGTCTGGGACTCAGTTTCCTCATTTGTAAAAATAGGGGATGAAGATTAAGGAAAAAAAAACACTTTTGTCTAACAGTCTAGGATTTAGTTTATGGTAATCTAATTGAACATGCTATAATTCTCATTCTTTAAGAGGATCTTAGTCATAAGAGTTAGAGACTTGAAGTCTGTGAGTCAAACTTTAAATACAAATCCTTTTTCCTAGATCCCTGGGAAGCGTCCATTTAACCTTGGTTTTAAGATGGAAGAAGGATATAAGGAGGAAGACATTATCTTTCAGCAGCAATTCTATGATTTCTAATCTAAAGCTCTAATAACCAGAAGTTATTTCTTCCATTCAATCTAAGTTGAATCTAGACCTTGTATATTATTCCAAGTTGTGCCAGGAAAAATGAATTGAACTCCTCTTCCATATGACACTTGAAGAGAACTATCGTAGAAAGTTACTTCACTTTTTAGCTGTAAGTGGAAAGAATACTATTAAAATTTTGAAGACAATTTCAAATCCCGTTCTTGCTACTTGCTAACACTGTGACTTTGGGAGTCACCATCAGCAGCAGCAAATAAATTGTTCTGCCTTCAAAAGTTAAGTAGAAATAGTCTTTTTCCCCTTCGATGGAAGTCCTTTAAATACTTCCAGAAAGCTATCATATCTCACAAAGCATTTTCTTCTTCAGGTTAAATATCCCACATTCCTTTTAACTTCTAACATCTTGGATATATTTAATCTTGTTCTTACTAAGTTGTGGTATTCAGGATGAAGCATAATACACCAGATGGCCATATGACTAGAATCAAATGGATAAGTACTGATCCTTCTTAGTCTTAGACACTGTGCCTCTCATGACAGCCAAAGTTTTAATGAAAAATTTTAGGAGGCAATTAGAGTTAAGCAATTTGCCCAGGATCACATAGTTAATAAGTATCTGGGACTAGATTTGAACTTGGATCCTCTTTACTCCAGAATCTATGTTTTCTGCATAAAGCTTTAACCTATTTTTCCAGACATAATCACTCCTCTCTAGACTCTAGCTGGTGACCCTTATATTCCAGGGTTCTATCCACTGCACCATTTAGTTGTCCCATTTTAATGAATTCTTAAACCATATCATCACACTATTGTCTTAATATTGAATCCATTTAACCACCAAATCCCATCCCATTCAAACTAGCTTCTATTTAACAAGGCCTCCTCTGACTTGTGGTTGCAAAATTTATTTTTTCAAACCTGTGTATATTTTTACATTTATTTCCTTTAAATCATATCTTTTTAGATTCAGTCTAATGTTCCACTCTTCCAAGACCTAAAGACTTTTGGTTTTAGCTATACTTCTGATCTTTGTTCATTATGCAAATTTCATGGCTATGTTATCTATGTTTTTATCCAAATTATTGATAAAAGTGTCAATAGCCAGAACCAAGTTTAGTTCCCCAGAACATTCAGCTGAATTCCTTCCAAACTGACATTGAATGATGATTACTCTTTAAGTCCAATCATTAACCTTATTCTGTATCCATCTTAAATGTACTACCAATCCACCTTAATCATAAGAACAGCATGAAACAAATTCTATCTTCATAAGTCTCACAGTTTCCTCTTTTTCTTTACTTAAATAATACCTATTTTAGTTCAGACTCTATTTTCAAGTTAGCATTGTTTCTTTCATGTGGTCTCCCTTCTTCCATCATCTTCTTTATCCAACCCATCATCCTATACAACTACCAAATGATAGTTCTACAGCCTAAAACTGACCATGTTACTCCCTCACCTAAAAAGCTTCAGACACCAGGAATGATGGCACATGCCTGTAATCCAATTATCAAATCCATGAAGACTAGAAAATCTCTTGAATTCAGGAGGAATGAGCTGCAATGGGCTATGTAGATCAGATGATAGATATCAATATTGTGAGCCCCCAAGTACAGAAAGCCACCAAATACTTATGGATGGGTGAACTGATCCAGATCAGAAACAGAGCAGACCAAAAAGCTTATGCTGATCAGTCATAGGTTCTGGCTCATGAAAAGCCCTGTACCTCCAACCTAGATAGGAAGATCCAATCTTTAAAAGGAGGAAGAAGCTTCAGTGCTTCCTCTAAGTTCCTCTAAAATAAAATACAAATTCCTATATAAACAAATTGTTTATATAAAGCTTCAGTCTGTCTTTCTATTCTTATACCCATTATTCCTCTTCATTCACTTGACAGGTTCATTCCAATTAGCTTTATCATTCTTCCAGTGCTCCCCATAAGCAACATTCCACTTCCTCCTGCATTTGAGGCTTTGAAGAAACTCTTTCCCCATTCCTGCCACCCAAGCCTAGAATACTTCCTCTTTTCACCTCTACCTTTGTAAACTGGCTCCCTCCTATATCACTATCCTTCCTAATTGCATTCCTTTCTAACTCCAAAACTTTTATATAGATTTATCCAAGTTTTATCCTCCAATAAAGTGTAAGCTCTGAGAGGACAAGAAATGTTTCACTTGTATCTTTGCATTTCCATTCTCTCAAATAAAACAGGAACATAACAAATGCTCATGAAATTGTATCAATATACCAGTCTAGGTCTTTTAAAGAGATATATGAAAAATATCAGATTTTTGGTTTTTGGGCTTTTTGGTGGGAAATTTCTGATATGAGATCTCTGTTTACAAGGGAGGCAGACTATAAGCTACTTTGTATCAGTTAAGTCCTAAGGAGTTGCCTGCTACAGGTAAAATTGAGTGAGATGACAAGGGCCAGAAACAGTAAATTGAAGGCAGATCTTCCTGTTTCCAGACCCAGTACTCTATGGCGCCAGATTTTATCTGCTTAAAAGTAACTTTTTAAAGTGATTATTCCTATCCCTTGGTTTAATTCATAATTGAAGTATTAGACTTCAATTAAAGATTGGTGAAAAAAATTTTGTCCTCTCAAATTTTATAGACATTCAACCTTAGCCTATAAAATTTGAGAAATGTGGAGTTCATTTTCCTTTGTATCTGCCCCTGATTTTCAGTCCTACTTTCTGCCCTAGTGACTAGAGCCTTGTCCAATTTTGGTAGTTCTTTTTTTCCTTTCTTCTTCACCTTTTATTAGAAGACTATGTTCTAGTTCTAGCAATTCTCATAGGTATCAACAGGATCTATACAGCAATATCTTAGGGGATGATCATGTCATTTGTGAATCTCCACCATACTAGCTGGACTAGGTGGCTGAAAACGCAGTTTCTTAAGAGTGACAGGAAAAGAAATGGCATCACTACTTGATAACTTGAAAAAAAAAAAAAAAGCTAAAAGTGTACATGAGCAACATCCCCTCACACACTCTAATGTAGAGAAAACATAGATAGGACCAAGCTCCCTGGTGCCCTCAGTTTGTCCATCAGGCACACCCCAAAGCAATATATGACCCATTGCCATAGAACTGAAGCCCTCTTATGATTCAACCATGACCACTTCAATGCTGATCATCTTAAATAATTTCCTTTGCCAAGTGAAACAAATTCAAAATTATTTTCTCTTTTCACTTTTTTCATGGGAAAAAGATAAAGGGCAATGAGAACTCCCCCAAGTATGAAACAAATCAGTATTAAAAAAAAAAAGAAAGAAAGAAAGAAAGAAATTTGCTTTTAAGTGACCTTTGTTTTTAGATTTTAGAAGTTTCCTTCCTATATATAATCTTGTTGCATATAGTCAGTTGAAGTTGTTTTGTCTTTGTTTTTTAGGACTAAATTCAGAAAAGATAAAAATGTAACCTGTCCTTACCATGTTCTTGTTATGAAATGGTCCCCTAAGCTTGCTTCTCGGGAACATTGGTTTTTCACTATAAAATGTATACTCATTTTCTGTAGGAGATGAATTAAGAGCCCATGCAATTGGTCAGTTCCCAGAACATTTTGAAAGAAAAATTTGTGGCTCACCACAAATTAGCACTTTATGTGACACTATATAACTTTTTTTTTCAGATTTATTAACAGAAGTTTGTGAAATGGTTTACTTCTTTTTAAGACCTTCATGATAAAAAATGAAATGTTCTATAAGACACACAGTACTAAAATCTCATCACCTGGCCTAACTCTTTTGTGCTGGCTAAGTGCGTTCAGTATAGTTGCCTAGTCCAAGTGCAGTTTATTCTAATACAACTAATCCCTAGAAAAACAAAAACAACATCCCTTTTTTTTGAAGAATTTTTTTTGTTTTGTTTTTTATTAATTTTTATAATTATAACATTTTCTTTGACAGTACATATGCATAGGTAAATTATTATTATTTTTTTACAACATTATCCCTTGTACTCCCTTCTGTTCCGAGTTTTTCCCCTCCTTCCCTCCACCCCCTCCCCTAGATGGCAGGCATTCCCATACATATTAAATATTTTATAGTATATCCTAGGTACAATATATATGTGCAGAACCGAATTTTGTTGTTGTTGTTGTTGCAAAGGAAGGATTGTATTCGAAAGGTAAAAATAACCTGGGAAGAGAAACAAAACAAAACAAAAACAATGCTCACAGTTTACACTCATTTCCCAGTGTTCCTTTTCTGGGTGTAGCTGATTCTGTCCATCATTGATCAATTGGAATTGGATTAGCTCTTCTCTATGTTGAAGATATCCACTTCCATCAGAATACATCCTCATACAGTAAGTGTATAGTGATCCCCTAGTTTTGCTCGAAAAACAACATCCCTTGAGCCAAAAGGGCAATTCATTCTAATTTTCTTCACATGAAAATGAAACACTGTATGCTTACCCGATGGAAGGCATTTCAGGTTAGATATGGGAATACAAGAGCCTGGTTTGTCTTTTAATGCTCTCTCAGCCTTCTGTTTAAATAGGGACTTTCTCCATGTGGATTGCTAAAATCAAAAAGATATTCTGGAATCCGGAGCTGTTGACTGGATTTTCAGAGGACGGATCAAAAAACTTTTTTTTCTGGTGACGATCCTTTTCCTGGAGGCTCTTATAGCCATGGTAAGGTTACACAAGGGAATATGTTCCCTATTATCCCCATCTGTTTGCTTCACATGAATAAAAATCTCTAAGGAAGACCATAAGTAAGGAACCAATGGAATTAACTTTCATTTTCCTAAGAAGGAGGATAAAATCTAATTTCCATGTTTGTTCACAAAGCAATGACTATGGATAATTTGGTAATAAGGTTCCTGAAGCCAAGCTAGTGTACATAAGAAGATATACCATTTTAGATAATCCTGGAAGAGAAACATGCAAGCAATTTGAAAAAATGTACTTTTTTTAACCTAAAAATTTGAATTAAAAAAAAAAAAAAGCTAATGGTAAGATCTTTTAGATGATGAAATATGTCCTCATATGAATAAATGGAAATTTTATCTTCAAAGGCTATTAAAACTAAATAAGACCCTAGAGACTAGAATATTGATTTAGTCTAATAGTGAAATGAGGACAAGTCTTAGTACTGAAGATTTTTATCATTTTGCCTGCCTGTATTATCAGTTTATGGGTGAAGTATTTTTTTCTCTTGAACTTACACAATAATTGAAGTACTTGGAAAACTGAGGAAAAGAGAGGTTCATAGATGTAATACTATGTAGTTGTAAGCTTTCTTTTTCTTGATTGCTGCCTAATATAGTCAGTCTTCCTCTTGCAAGCTGCCCCCTTTACTATGTCTTCCAGAAGTCCTCCATAGGAACTTAATCTCTTACTTTACCTAATTTTTCTAGATCTTTTCAGTGCTTGAGAAGTTTTAGGGGGTAGTTATCAGACTTGTATATTCATTGACATAGGGCCCCCTTTTCTTGCAGCTACCACTATGAAGTTTGCCTTCTTTGGAGTGTTCTGTCTTAGAGAATTACCTAAATCAATTTGAGGTTGTGATTCTCCCCCCAAAAAATTTACCCAGCTAGACAATGTCTAAAACAGGACTTGAATCCAGGTCTTCCTGGCTTTGAGGACACTTAATTACACATTGACCTTGAATTTTTTTTTTAATTTATGAAATAAAACAAGCATTTGTATAGCATAGTATAATTTAAAAGGGGATTGCACATGAAACTGCAAATTTATTATGTGCAACTTGCTATTTCTTTTAAAAACATAATAATTATCATGTAATTTTTTTTTCCTTTTTTCTTCTTTTTTGCCCTCTCACTCTAGAGATAGCTTTCATTAGACAAAAATAGGTGTAAAAGTGTGTGTGTGTATGTGTGTAAATATGTAAAATTATTCTATACATACTTTTATTTGTTGGTTCTTTCTCTAGATGAAGAGAGTGGCTTTCTTCATGTGTCCTTTATAGTAAATTTGGATGTTTATAAAAGTCAAAATGACTTATTCATTTAAAGTTGTTCTTCTCTGTATGACCTTGAAGCTTTAAAAGAATTCTCTATAAAATAAAGTAATTGAAGTAAGAGAAAAAAATGGAACATGCTATGGAGAGGAAATGAAAAGAGTGCTAAAAGACCTAGTTTAAAATCTTGTTTTGGAAACCTACCACTAACTATTGAGGCATAAACTAGAGCTCCTTACAAATTTGGGAGATTTTTTAAAAAGGTTTTATTTATATGTATCTTACATCTTACATTACCATAGTATCCCATTTACTCTTTTCCTACCCCCTCCCAGAGAGACATCCTATATGACAAGTAGTATTTTTCTAGAGAGGAAACAAATCAGCACAAGTGACCAATATTCATTGAAAAAGTTAAAAAATGCATGGCATATGTAACACTTGTGGACATTCCATCTCCTGAAAGAGTAGTTTGAAGTTATCTTCTCATATCTCTTCATTCAAATTTGGAAAATGAATGAATTTGGAAATCAAGTGGAAATTTGATGGCCAGTTCTTCTGCCATAAAATAAGAAGTAAGTTAGATAATCTATCTATAAGGTTGCTTTTAAGTTTGTGAAACTAATAATAAGCAAATGATTCCACATACTCATTCAGTGACTTTAAAAAACAACATAGTTTTTTAAACTATGGGAATTGGCTGAATAATTGGGGAATTCAATTGGGAATAAGTGGGCAATGGCTGAATAAGTTATGGTATATAAAATATAATGGAATATTATTGTTCCATTAAAAAATGAAGATCAGGCTGATTTCAGAAAAGTCTGTAAAGACTTTCATAAACTGATGTTGAGTGAAATGAGCAGAATAAGGGGAACATTGTACACAGCAACAGCAAGATTATGTGATAATCAACTATGATAGACTTGGCTCTCCTCAGCAATACGTGATCCAAGACAATTCCAATAGTCTTGGGATGTGAAATGTCATCCAGAGAGAGAACCATGGAGTCTGAATGTGGATTGAAGTATAGTATTTTCACGCTTTTTGACTAATTTATTTGATTTTTGACTTTTTCTTTCTTTTCCTTTTTGTTCTAATTTTTCATTTCACAACATGACAAATATGGAAATATATTTAAAATGCTTGTATATATATAACCTATATCAGATTGCATGCTGTCTTAGAGAGGAAGGAGGTTAGGGAGGGAGAGAGAAAAATCTGGAACACAAAATCTTACAAAAATAAATGTTGAAAACTATCTTTACATGTAATGGGAAAAAATAAATCACTATTGAGAAAAACAAAACAAACAAGGACTTGGGGATTTGAATAGGAATCAGACCAATGATGTCATAACTCCCAGTTGAAGAAAGTTCTAGTTCAGAATACTATAGACTAGCTGTTTCACCTTCTAATCTTTGTAAATAGACATTTCTTCTGCCATTAAAAAAAAAAAAAAAAGAAAAAGAAATAAGCTAGGTAATCTGTAAGGATGCTTTAAAATTTGTGAATCTGATAATGAATAAGTGATTTCATATACAAATTCAGTGACTTTAACAACAATATAATTTTTTCAATCCTTCCTGGCAGCTTAACATTTTATTGAAAATAATTCACTATTTTATATGGTAGGTCTGTGGTAATTTAGTAGTTTTGATTTTTCACACTTGATCACATACAACTCCCTTGCTATTTTAGCAAAAAAGAAGGAATGGAATAGAAGTGATCATGAAATAACATACTACTAATTGTGTGAAACTGGGCAAGACACAATCTCTGTCTAACTTAAATAGTACCTCCTTCCCAGGGTCATTGTAAATATAAAATGATACATATAATATTTGGAAAGTATTTTGCAAACCTGAAAATGCTAACCTAAAAGTACATGAATATTAATTGTTATTATTCTTATATATTAGAATTAGGACCAAGTCTTAATACTTAATCTGATTTCTCTGAACCCTTCTGTAAGTCTGTGAGTTTAAGAAGGATGGATAAATAGTAGCAAAGGAGAAGAGAGAAAAGGAAATAAGAGTAGAAATGGTGGTGTTTGAGTTTGCTCAAAAACTGGAGAGGAGAGGAGTTAAAAAGTAGGATCAAAGCTGAAAAAAAAAAAAAGTACTACTTTCCTTCTATGGAATATATGCTTTTTTTCCCAACAAAAATTACCACTCTCTCTCCCTCTGCCTAATATGCCTCATGCATTCCCCTTTCTTTTATTTCCCTAAACTTCTGAGCTTGGAGTGGCAATTTTTATAATGTTCAGTTTAATTCAAAAAGCATTTAGTGAGTGCCTATTATGTGACAGACACTGGGAATACAAAGATAAAATTGAAAATAAATCCTTGATTTCAGGGAATTTATATTATCTTACAGATATTACCTAGCACAGTATCAAAATCATGAAAAAGTATAAACTTTTCAATGGTGTAAAAAATCTGAGAAGACATCTAAGAGAAAGGCACTATTATTTCCACATTAACAGGAAACTTAGCACCTGTTCCTAAAACCTCTGAGGTTATCTCATTTCTGAAAGCTAACAAATATCTTTTTGCCTGTCAAGCTCTCCTTTCATTTTGCCCCCATATAAATTATAAAGATTATGAACAAGAAACATAAAGTTCTATGTTTTCTGTCTCTCTGTCTCTCTGTCTCTCTGTCTCTCTGTCTCTCTGTCTCTCTGTCTCTCTGTCTCTCTGTCTCTCTGTCTCTCTCTCTCTCTCTCTCTCTCTCTCTCTCTCTCTCTCTCTCTCTTTCTGTCTCACTCTCATACACAGAGTAATAATATAAATGCTTATTTTAAAGATTTAGCTCCTCCTTCAGCACCCTCTGAAACCAAACAGAGTAACCATATGATTAAATAGGAGTAAAAAGAGACATTTCAGAAATAAGAAAACTCTTACCAACTTGAGGAGTTTATTATGATAGATGTGTGAAATATATATATTAGTTGGACTATCATAGCATATATTTTAATTTAAAAACTATTTTTGCTTGCAAAATTATAGAAGAATCAACTTGCAAATGTTACATTAAAACAAAAAGGTGAATAAAGGAAGATTAGGTTAAAGAAAAGGCAGTGAAATAGATTTTTTTAAAAAGGCAGTTAAGAGAGGGACAAAGGTAAGATTAAAGTAAAAAGGTTAGGTTAAGATACTAAAAAAGCAACAAAAAACATTTCCCCCTCCCCCTCTAAAAAGAAAAAAAAGAAAAGAAAAGAAAACTATTCTTCTCATAACTTCTTTTGCCATACAGGAAGATAAATGTTACAACACCTCCTCAGCCAATCAGCAGCATTACAAGCCTCAAACCAGGAAACCCTTTAGAATACAGTAAAACATAGTACAAATGACACTTCTCGCTTTCAGCTAGTTTTTGTTCCCTCTGCTTATAGGATGGAAAAACAGATGTGAAGTCTCTCATGGCGAAGTTTAACACTGGGGGCAACCTGACAGAGGAGGTCTCAATTGGCAGTCGACCATTCAAAGCAGGAGGACATCCTGCCCCTTCAGGAATACAAGCAAAGAAAAATATATTCACCAACCAAGAGAATGCCAGTCCGCCTCCAGGGCCCAACAATTTACCCAAGTTTGGGACTCCAAGGCCTCCTTTGGGTTTAAAGCCTTCCTTTGAGGAAAAAAATGACAAGGATCCCAAACCCCCATATCTGAAACCTACTGGAGTAGGCCAGAGATTTGGGACTCCAGCAAGCTCAGCCAACAGGGATCCTGAGGGGAAACCTGGATTTCTGAAACCCGTGGGTCCCAGATCATTTGATCAGCCA
Organism: Sminthopsis crassicaudata; assembly: GCF_048593235.1. Taxonomy (NCBI): domain Eukaryota; kingdom Metazoa; phylum Chordata; class Mammalia; order Dasyuromorphia; family Dasyuridae; genus Sminthopsis; species Sminthopsis crassicaudata. The sequence goes on from NC_133617.1 coordinate 620,978,857, forward strand.
AAGGAAGAGTCCAAACCTGTATTCCTGAGGCCCTCTGGGAACAAAGCACTGCTTCATGCCGTCAACCAAGAGAATGACTTAAAAGCTCCTGGCCAAAAGCCTGTTTTCAATGCTTCAACACAAGAAAATGAATCTAAACCAGTTTTTGCAAAGTTGGCTGGCCCTAAAGGAAAGTTCCTCACCTCTTCCCAAGATCATGACCACAAACCCCCTTTCACCAAACCACCAATTGGACAGAAACCTTTTCACAATGCAGATATCTCCCCTGATGACCAGATCCCCAACAAGGGCACATTTCCACAGAAGGGGCCTCCTTCCAAGCCCAAAGTCAACCCTCTTAAGCCAACAAAGGAAGATACTGAGAACAAAGACCAGGGTACAGACCCCTCAACTATGCCTTTCCCTGGTGTGACCCTGAAACCCGTTTCCAGCAGAGGGACTCCAGGCTCAGCCCCCAGCATTCCCAAAAATCCTGAAGAGAAAAAGGAAGAAAGGAAAATAGATGCAGCTAAGAATGCATTTATGAGTAAAATGATCCAGGATGACTCTAGTTCAGGTGCCACTCCACCAAAGTTCCCCAAACCACCTTCTAAGCTGACTGTGGCAGGACCTTGGGACCGAAGTCAAGAGAAAGAAAAGGGAGATAAGCATTCGGCTGTCCCTAAGCAGAAGCCCTTGCCTGCACTGTTTACCCTGGGCCCAGCTCCACAGAAACCCAGCAGACCACCTACTGTTGACCTGGCTCGATTCAGAAAGGCCAGTGCTACAAACAGTAAGTGCTTTTCTCATTTACTTCTTAGCTTGTTTCTTGCCATAGTGGAAGATGTCTTAAACTTTTAAAATCCTGACAACCCCTAACCCTTTATGAATGACACTCCTTGGTGCATGGGGGTTGATTATCTCTAGTATTGTTTTTCTTGGAGGTTGAAATACTAAGGAAATAATGGAGCTAGTTTGGGGGTAAGTCTATCATGAAAATTTACTTAACTATTTGGGGGGGGAGCTTTCATTTGTTGATTGAATCACTGATGAATAGCAATTTTATTTCCTCAGCTAAATAATTTTACATCCATTAAATAAGAATATCCTCCATAGAGATTATACCTCAGAGAGAAATGCATTTGATTTTTTGTGACCAAAACAATATTTTTTTTCATTTCCTACTGAAATATATCTGGCCCCATTTGTGAGATAAAGCAGAGCCTGCTGTCTGTATGATATTGCTTTCTGCTGTGATCTGGTTGATTTATGCCCATAGATAGTAAAAATTTCTAGATTCTGATAACTTAATAAGAAGGCAGTCAGTTAGGAGAATAAGCATGGCTAAGTTCGCTGTGTTCTCATTTTGGTTACTTTAATTTTGCTACCAAATAATCTTCAATAATACTAAAGATATAAATGTATTATGCATATATAGTTAACATATGTCAATATATATATATATCAATTGAGTTAAAATAATATTGCACCCATACTTAAGAGAAAATCTCACCATGGTTCTGTGATGTTCAGTTTGGATAACTCATATAATGTAGTTGCTCTTTGAAAGAAAAGAAAAGGATACAATAAGAAAAGTAAGATTACTATACTGCTATTCAATAAACCCTACCTCAGTTTTATTTATCCACAGTCTATTTATTATTTTGTGAAATAAAACAAGCATTTAAAAAACATAGCACAATAGAAAAGATGATTATACACGAAAGTGCAAATCTATATATTATTAATAATAATGATAAGAAACAACTTGGTGTGATAGATAAAAGACCAATCTTGGAGTATGAAAGACCTCTGGTTATGTCCTGACACTGAAATATAACAAATGTATAACAATGGACAAATCATTTAATTTCTTGGTGCCCCAAGCAACTCTCAAAAACCATAATATATCAAGGAGTATACTGGTCTATGCTGGTGATAAGAGTTTCAATTCTGGGAATTCTTCACACTAATGAAATTGTTAACCTAGATCAAAAATAGTAACATAAATAATTCATAAATTAATATATTACTCTACATTTTAAAAAACTGCTTTCTTTACCATACTTAGAAGTTTGTCACACACACACACACACACACACACACATGCATACATCCTTATTATTATTAGTTTTTTTTTACACATGGACAAATGGACAAAGAGAGAAAAATGACCTGTGCAATGTTACAAGCTGACAAATGCCCAAAGTACAATTCAAAACTAGTTCCAAGCCCAGGACACCTTCTGTTCTGTCAGTCTGACTCTCGTTTTGTCATCAGTATCATCACTCTAGAAGGGTTTGGAGATATTTTGTAGACATTAATTCTGCCCCCCTCCCCTCTGGTTTATCTAATTGCCTGTAATCATCCTACCTTATGTGCTTTTTTTTTTTTTTTTTTTTTTTTTACAAGAGACAATATTCTGCCTGGGTTGGTAAACATGGAGAATAAAAAGAAACAGTGATATTTTCAACCTAACACATTCATGTTCCAATGAGTAAGGCTACTAACCCTAGAACTTTTCCCATGAATGCTAATTTCTTGGAGAGATGTCACTTCAGTATGACATTTCTTGATCATCTTTGTATAGTAGCCAAATTTTGTATCTTACATCCTTACTATGTTATGTTATATGTTATGACTCTATTAATTCACTTGATATTTGTTTTGAACATTTTGAAATTAATTATCCATATCTTCATTTTTATTCTTATTGCTAACATGCCTGTATTAGGAAATAATTCTGACTTGAAGGCAGATCATGTGTAAGCATTTAATTTTATCTCTATGCATGCATCTTCATTTACTTTATGACCCAATTAATTATTGTAACAATTGATGTAACAAATTTTTAAAGGAATTCATAAGTGCCAACCATTACTCTTGTTTGCCCCTATGTACTACAAAAACTGGTATCAGTAGTGTAAAGAGATATCCAAATCAGCATATGAGAGTTTTCAGTGAATGAAGCCACAAGAATACTTGACAAACTCTTCTAGGTGCCTGACTTATGTGTCCCCATTCTCCCCTTCTATGACTTCTTCAGCAGCCCAAAGCCCCCATTCAGCTGTTTAAAAAAAAAAGAGAGAGAGAGAGAAAAGAAAAGAAAAGAAAAGAAAAGAAAAGAAAAGAAAAGAAAAGAAAAGAAAAGAAAAGAAAAGAAAAGAAACACCTCTGAGCCTATGCTAGATCAGGAAAAGCATCCAAAGAGAACATCTCTTCTCTACTGAAATGCCTCAGGTTTCATAATGGTCCCTTCTTCTCCATCTTTTCTCCAATCTTCCATGAAAGAAATTTTAAAGAGAATTTAGAGAATTAAAGATGTTGCTGGGATTGATTTTTTAACTTAAATACCAAAGTATGTGACTGTTTTTATGTAAAAAGTAGGAAGAAAAGAGAGAAACAATTTGCATGAAAGTGTGGATCTCTATTATTTATATAGGCTTGCTTTTCTTTTTAAATATGTAAGTCAACATATTATTTCTAAAGATGTCCTACTTTTATTTCCTACTGACCTTCCTTCTATTCTTTCATGATAATCTTTTAATGTTTCAATGGTCTTCTTTTCTTCTTTTTTATTCCTATTTTGGTAAATGATATAGCTAGTCTTCTTTCTCTCCAATTTTTTTTTTTTAAGAAAACAAATCCTTTGTGTAATATATATAAAATTCAACAAAGCAAATTTTTATATTGGCTATGTCTAAACAGTGCACATTTCATCAGCTTTGAAAATCTTGGTTATTCTGATCAACTACAATTCCACAGGATTTGTGACAAAACAGATTAACTACTTCCTGACATAAGGTGATGGATTTGGAGTGCAGATTGAGACATATCTCTATTTGTCTACTATGTATATGCACATTTCTCAAACTGCATTCTGAAGCCATTAACTTCAGGAGGTAGGTAACCTGTTTAGATATTGGTATGTATATGAGACATATACACACATAAGCTTGCATAAATATTATATATATGGTATACACATGTGTAAGACCAATACAAAAATTTATTTTGTTTAATTATACATGTTTATAACAAATTTGGGGAGGCTTTCTGACTATTCAGTGAGATGGAAAGGAGAGAGTAGGTCTTTGTGAAAATTTAATTTTCATTTTTAAATGAAAAAATGTAGCAACAAAATGTATATTTCTCATTCTCTGACAGGAAATATGTAATATGTTTTGTTGCCAGTCCTCTAGTATTATAGTTGATCATTAAATTGATCTGAGTTGTCTTCCTTGCTTTTTCTTTTCTGGCTTTTCTTTACAGTACTGTTGCTGCTGTTTACAGTTATGCTATATAAATTGTCCTCTTGGTTCTGCTCATTTCATCAATTCATACAAAATTCCTTAGACTCTGTGAAGCAATCTTTTTAGATTATTTCTTAAGGAACAATAATCTATTACATACAAATATCATAATTTCTTTCCCCATTCCCCCAAAGTATGAAACCTTTAGTTTTCAAGATTTCGATATTTTAAAAAGGGCTACTACAAATGTTTTTGTACAGGTGGGTTCTTTTCCCCTTTCTTTAGTTTCTTCAAGATAAATATAAAAGCACCGGGTTAAATTAGGTCATACAGTTGAGTGACTTCTGGATTATAGCTCCAAATTGCTTTCCATAATAGTTGGCCAATTCATAGCTCCACCACCAATACTATTTCTTTAATTATTATTGATTTGGAGCATTTTGTGTGTGTGTGTTCATTGATAGCTTGGATTTCTTCCTTTGAGAAATGCATGTACATATGCAGCATGTGACTATTTTTCTTTTGGAGAATGCTTTTAATTTTATACATTTGAATAGATGTCTCATATATCTTGGAAAGCATACTTTTATCTGAGAAACTTGCTGCAGATATTTTGAAGAGGAGTTCAACTCATATAAATCCCTAGTTGGTTAAGCACAGATGAAATAGAAAATTTTTGAGTAAGAAGGATATGTGCTTTCCTATCCTACCTAACCACCTAATTCTCCTACTGCTCCACAATTTCTATCACCTCAAGAATTAACTTGGTGATGAACTTAACAAAAATTGACAATCCCTTCAAGATTCTTAAAGACCACTGAAGTTAACAAAATGTGGTAAAGTTGCTGCCCACATATCATGTAAACCTCGATATTTATATAATGTGTTGCAAATATAATCATGTATCTACCGTGTTTCCCCGATAATAAGACCTATCCTGAAAATAAGACACCCACATACTCTTTAATATTCTGCTAAAATAAGCCCTCCCCCGAAAATAAGCCCTATCGAACTTACTATGAAAACGGTCATCATGGTGATCCCCTGCGCTATATGCTGCGTAGCGGTACCTTCAGTAAGCAGCGCCGCCCTCCCCGGTGAAACGCACATCGCGCTCCGAGCTGCATCCAATCAGAGCTGCAGCAGTGAGCGCGTCATCCTCTTCTTCCCTGGTGATTTGCTTGCTGGCGCTACTGAGAGCAGCGCCGCGGAGTAGAGCTGAGACAGGACCATCTAAAAACTCGGTAAGTTCAGTAAGCGATGGAGAATAAAATAAGCACTCAGGGGGCATGATGGAGGCTAAAAGGGGCATGATGGAGGCTAAAATGGGCATGATGGAGGATAAAAGGGGCATGATGGAGGCTAAAATGGGCATGATGGAGGATAAAAGGGGCATGATGGAGGATAAAATAAGCCCTCCCCTGAAAATAAGCCCTCTGGTGTTTTTTAGTCCCAAAAAAATAATAAGACAGTGTCTTATTATCGGGGAAACACGGTAGTACCTTATATCTTATGTTTGTATAGTACTTCAATCTATTTTCACATTTCATTTTATCCTCATAATTATACTGCAAAACAAGTAGGGTAAGAATTACTGTTCCCCTTTTAAACTAAGATTCAAATACATAAAATGACGTGCCTATCCAGCTAATTAAAAAGTAAAGCAATAACATAAGTCTATTGACTTCCAGATTTCATCCTTTAAATGGTCATTTATATCTCAAGTATGTGTGTATATTTACATTTACACATTTGAGTAATATGTGTATAGAATATGTAAATAATTCTTGCTTGCTTAAAAAGTATTGTCAAAAAATGATAAAAGTATTTTCACACACAAAAAAGCCAAACTTTATTCATTGCAGAAATTTACTATCTTTCTTTCTCATCCCTCCTATCTGCCAGTGTCTTTTACCAAAGGGAATGACTGGGTATAGTCCTAATGGAGCTGACTCTAGACTCTACTCTCAGTTCTCCATTTATGATACAAAGGAAGGAATTGGCTTAGCTACTAAATCAAGAAGAAATGTTGCCATGCTACCTATAGTACAAAGAGTAGTACTTGTAGATATCTCTCTTTCGGTCTTTCTCTACATATTTACCTATCTCTCCCTCGGACTCTATTTCCCTTCGTCTCTGTCTGTCTGTCTCTGTCTCCATCTATGTGTGTGTGTTTCTCTCTCAAAATATATACACACGTATGTGTACATATATATATATAAGCATATACACATGGATATATACATTATGTGTATATATACATATGCGCACACATATGTATACACACACACACACACACACACACACACACACAAATATATAAATAAATCTGGGAAGGGAAGACTCTCTGGGTTTCTGGCCAAAACAGAAACAATTGCTATTTATATTCTCTCTGAGCTGATCTGAGCCCAAACAATGTCTAAAATAGGACTTTGCCAGGACCTATTGTTGGCCAATCTGTGAGACCTTAAAAAGGCAGAAGTCTCCCACTGCATCCAGAGCCATCTCCAGCCATCCAGAAATATATCTTGTTCCTGGACCCAGATGTCTCTGAGGGGGAAAGTGAGGTTGTGGTGACTTTGAACAGCCTCAATTCAATATAATTCACTTGCATGTCATAGCATCACTGATATCATGCTCATTTTTGAGAATGAAGGACAAATACAACAATAGTTGAGTGCAAAACTGGCATCTTGATAAAGACAAAGAAGTCAGCCCAACTTTGGATTTATTGCTTTGGTTTACTCCTGAGCCACTGCATATTCATATGCAGGATGTGGCTGTTTTTCTATTGGGGCATGTTTTTATTTTTAAAAAGGTTCTACTCCAAGTTGGATGCTCTCTGTTCCTCTAATGTGAGACAGCCCTGAAAATACTAGAATATCACTGTCATGTTACCAAACCACCACATCCCCCCACCACCACTTAAGCCTTCTCTTCTGTTTAACACCCCTTGTCTCTGACCTTGAAGAGCTAGGAAAGAGATCCTTTAAAAAGTGCTGTTTTCAGACCCAGAAGTTCTCCCCAGGAGAAGAATTTCTTATCCCTGCCCTGTTGGAGTTATGTGAATTTATTTACTCAGTCATCAGTCTCTCCAGCTGGACATAATTTCCTGCATCACTGGGCACAAAAGCATGTGATTAAATCAAAGCAAAGCTAGAAAGTAGACTTAGTTTAAGTGATAAACAAAAGTACATCTGAAAATGTTTGTCTATACTGAAGTTCAATAACTTGGGAACTGAACACAGAGCAAAGCTGATTTTTTTAATGATGAAATTCAGATATGAAACACCTGGTAGACTAATTTCCTTGTATAAACAGTTTGATTCCAATAATTATTTAGCCAATCAAAGCTCTTTTTTTACTCTGATCCCTAATTTTTTAACTCTTCAATATTAGTTGTCTTTTTTGTGTATGTTAACCTTATTTTCTTAGTTCCATATTGCCAACTACCTGCTAGATGTTTTTGCCAGCCATCCCATAGTCACTTCAAGTTCAATATTTCCAAAACAGAACTCTTTATCTATTGATTATTTCCCTTTTCTCAATTATCCTTAATTGAAAAAAAAAACCCTAATAATAAATATGTATACTCAAGCAAATCAAATTCCTACATTGATTACATCTAAAATTATATCTTTTTTACCCCCAGTCTATATATTCCATCTTTGTCTTAACAATGTATCTACAGATATTAATATGATATTGAGATGTGTGTGTGTGTGTGTGTGTGTGTGTGTGTGTGTGTGTGTGTGTGTGTGTGTATGCTACACATTTCCCTGTTTCTGTAAAAAGAACCACTGTCTTTTTGGCTATCTTGATGTAGGTCTTCTCAAGTTTCTCTGAACATATTCCTTTTGTTGTTTCTCATTGATATTTTATTATATTCATATACAATAATTTATTCAGTCATTCCTCATTTGATAGGTAACATTCCTTTGGTATCCAGCTCTTTGCCACTATAAAGAATGATCCCATGTATACACAAATACATTTATCTATATAAACATATAGACAGATACTTCTCTTTATTGGGCTTTAAGTCTAGTAATGATCCTACTTTAGTGATTTTTGAGGAATAGCTCAAAATTACTTTATAGAATATCTCAATTAAATCACAGTTCTTCTTACCATGCACTATTTTCCTGCAATCTCTTCAACATTATTAATTTTTTTTTCTTTTTTTTTTGGAGGGTGAAGACTAGTTGTTTTTGTCAGCTTAATGGATATTAGGGTATTCCTGACTCCAGGCCTAGAAGTCTATCCATTGTGCCACTAGGTGCCCCTTTCACATATATAACTCTCCTTAATAACCTCTTGTATTTGTCTTGCCCTCTTCAAATGAAATAAATTTCAAGTATTTTTTCAATTAACATTAGGATTACAAAGAGATATTATACTACAGTGTCAGTATCTTATCAAAAATTGTGGTACCTTAAATTGAACAAAATATATCAAACCAGTTATGGTCTAACCAGGGACAGTTAAAAAAAAAAAAAATAAAAAAAAAAATAAATAAAAAAGGAACTGTGCTTTTATGTGATGCAGATGCTGTATTTTTATTAATATAATGTTAGTCTTTTTGGTAGTTGTAGGCTCATATTAAATTTTTGGTCAGCTAACACTACCAGATTTTTTTCCACATGAACTGGTAAAAGTCAAGTCTCCCCCATTCTATAATTTAGGCAATTGAAATTTTTAAACCTAAGTAAAAGATTTTGTGTTTTTATTTATTATATTCTATTCCCTTGATTTTTGCCCAGAATTCAAGCTTACTGAGACACTTTTGATAATATAATAAACCCATCATTAATTTTATTATGCACCCTTTTCCACTTTGCTTTATTTTCCTATTTATCTAAACAGTTCGTAAATGGAATGCATATGGGTGTTTTTCATCATTGGTTAAGTTGCTACCTTGAGGCTGTCTCTGTGTACTTGTTGGGGGCAGGGGAGAATAGGAGGAAGATCCCAAGAACAGAAAGCAAAGGGTCTCTCCAGAAACTGTTCTTTGAGGTAGATTAAGTAATCCATTGACTGATTTAAAGGGGGTCTATGTGTTTGGAAATGAAAATTTATATCTGTGCTTTCATCAAGTTCTAAATGAAATTTAGAATTTTCTCCAACTATTTTTTTTTAATGAACATTCAGAAGTGTTCATAGACTCTTGGAAATCTGGTGAAGCCTATCGCATAGACAAGATTACGAACCCTTGACCTTTAGAAAATTTGCACATGCAAAATCAATTTTTTTGAAAAATTATTTTTATTATATTGAAAAAAAATTGTTAGGATTAGAAAATCTAGAGTTGGGAGAGACCTACTTTTTAAATAATTCTTGGATAGTGGGATAGACAGCAGTGGAAAAAGGGGTTCCATCACAGGTCTAGTCCCTGTCCCTTAATACAGACACATATTTCTTGTTGCTCAAGTTACTCTAGCTCACTTCCACTCTTAAATCAGTCTCTTAAGAGATGGTTAATGTTTCATTCTATGACTAGAGTAATTTCTGTAACTGAATCATGGTTTTACTCTGTCCTTCCTGATAATATTTCTATTCTTAGTCTAAAATACTTATTTAGCCTTTAATTGTCAAGGAAGCAAAGATTTGTTTTTTGTTTTTGTTTTTGTTTTGTTTTGTTTTTGTCTTATTTCTGTCAAATCTACCTTTCTGTGATAGATCAAAATTATTCTTTCCAAAATCACCAAATTCAAAGTCAGAAGTTTCTCTGAAGGTCACCCCTGCAGAAATTTTAAATTAGCTTTTTACCTACCCAACCTTTTTCCATGTACTTTTCAGCTCACCTGAAACACTCCTGCTTTTGGATCTTCACATTTAAGCCTTTCCTCTAGTACATGAAGACATTTCTAATTGACCCCGTCATTATAATCAACAATCTTCAATCAATCTCAATCATTCTGTTTTCTCTCCCAAATTATCTTCATTCCTGTGTTCTATCATGGTGTTTTCCTCAGAGATTCCTAGATACAGAAAAGTAAGAAATATTGGCTTATCTGTGCCAATCCCCTCATTTCAAAATTCAATCACTCCTTTCAAAATTCACTTCTCAATTGGCTTCTACTAGCCTGAACAGACTTCATTAAGACAGATAGAATTGGCAATTAAAGTTGCCAATTAAAACCTTTAGTGATCAGTTAAGAACTTTTAACAAGGAAAGGAAAAGGGACAAGGAAAAAGAGAAGCACAAAAATTAAGGATATACCTAACATCAACTTTTCTCTACAACCTCATCCATTTGGATACTGTAAAACTTTTAGCCGAAAACTAACCCTTTATGAATCATTTGCTTTATCCCAGACAGATAAGTTCTTTCTGTAATACTAATATTAATATATTACATATCTCCACATTCCTGTCTTATAACTTCCTCTACAGTACAACTCATTTTTGGTGCCATTCACATAGACTTTGAAGATAGGTTTTTCACCATAATGAAGTGAGCACTAGACTCTCTTAAAGTCAACACCTATGCCCATCTCCACGAATTGTCCCTTCATTAAGGACATTTACTGATTAGAGAAACTAAGAAATTATTTTATCCCTTGTTATGGAAGGTAGAAGTCATGCCTTTTAAATAAATGATTCAATTCTATTCTTTGAATTGTGATTATAGTGAGGGAAGGCTACTAAAGAGACTGTCGTTTGAAAACTGTTAGCAAGATTTCCTTTCAAAATGAATCCATGGTCCCCACAAATCAAGTATAGGGTATATTTTCATATGCTTTAGTATAAACTAATTTGGTCTTTTGGTTTTCTTTGTATTCCCAGAACTTAGAACAACACCTAGCTCATAATAGGAACTTAATAAATGCTTAGGAATGCAATTAGGTGGCACAGTGGATAGAGCACCAGGTCAGGAATCAGGAAAACAAGTCCAAATATAGCCTCAGATACTTGTGACCCTAAGTAAGTCTGTTTGCCTCAGTTTCCTGATATGTAAAATGAGAATAATATTAACCCATACCTCTAAGAGTTGTTGTGAGAATCCAGTGACATAATAATTATATAGTGCTTAGTGTGCCCAGTACATAGTAAGCACTGTATAAATGTTAGTCATTATTAGTGGTGGTATTGGTGGTTTGATCTGAGAAAAGACCTTAGAGTTTATCTTGCTCAATTCCTACCACCACCACCCCCCTTTTTTTTTTTCAAAGTAATCTGTTAAAATGACTTACATAGGGTCACACAGCTAAGTCCTGGTCAAATGCCTAAGGTCACATATGGACTGAGATCATCATTACACTAAGAGCTGCTACCTGGCATCCCCCCTGTTATTAATTGAATGGGGGGGGTGGCAATTGGAGTTAAATGACTTGCACAAAATCACAAGCTAGGAAGTGTCCAAGGCTGGATTTGAACTCTGGTCTTGATTTCAGAGCCAGTACTCTATCCACTTCACCATCTAGCTGCCCTAATCCCCCTCCCTTTTTTTTTAATAGATGAAGATAGTACATCCCAGGATGTTCATGACATCATAGGATCATATATTTAGAACTCATAGGTACCTTAGAAGCTGCTGAGTATAATTCTCCTTGTTTTACAATTAAAGAAATTGGAGCACAGAAAGATTTAATGATTTGTGCAGGATCCTACAGTTAACTAAGTGTGTGAGACAGAATTTGAACTTGGATCTTTCAATTCCAAGTCCAATGCCTTTCCCCTGCCTTATTTAGGTAGAGATACATAGGTGACAGAGCTAAAATTCCAACTCTAAGTCTAAATCAAAGGAAACATCCATTTTGGAAAAGGACTCTATTGAAGAATAACAAAGATTAATTAAGCATAAGTAATCACATTGCCCTCCCTTCCAGTTCTAGCATTCTATAAATTGAAGAAAGAATTAAGGAGGGGAAGGGAGAGGGAAATCTATGAAACAAATCCATAACCCATGTTATCAGAAATGCCTGAAGCAGACATCTGTTCATAAAAATAGCACACAAAAACATACCTTTTGCAAGTCCAGATGCTGTACTGCCGTCGTGCTTTTATCTCAACAATTGAAGCAGACCACATCAGTCTGCAACTGAACAACTACATATCACAAAGGCATTTTCAGTTAACAATGTCTTCATTGTGAGGAACTATGTGGCAAGGTGCAAACAGAGAGGGTTATACATATAATACCATTACTTCCTTTCGTCATAGAATAACTGTCATAGAGGCAGCATGTCATCTGTTATTAGGAAGGGATTGTTCATGAAATATGTCCACAGGATTAGTGGAACAACAAAACCAAAAATAATGTCAGGGAAACTGTGGAACATATTAAGGCAGATAAACAAATTCTATAGGTTTTTGTGTTTGTTTTGTTTTTTTAGTCGTGTCTGATTCATTGTGATCCTATTTGAGGTTTTCTTGACAGAGTTTACCATTTCCTTATCTAGCTCATTTTACAGATGGGGAAACTGAGGCAGAGTTAAGTAACTTCCCCAGAGTCACACAACTAAGAAGTGTCCAAAGTTAGATTTGAATTCAGAAAGGTAACTGACTCTAGGCCCAGCCTTCTATCCACTTAGGTGCCCAGGAAAACAAAAGCACTGGAAAGTAGCCCACTAAATAAAGATGTTTTCTTTATACAATATGCCTTTCATTTAACATTCCCAAAAGAAGTAAAAATCTTTATATATCCATTTTTCTTCATCATTTCTCCCTTAAGCATGATGTTAGGGCAACCCTTTTTAAACCTAAGTCATTTACACTTGTGGAGATACAAGCTAGCACAACAGGAAAAATTAGTTCATTTGTAGCCATAGTCAGTTAGTTTGTAACCTTGGACAAATACAATATTTTCTATTTGTCTGCTTGCCATATATTTGTCTGGACAGCTATCTCTGCTCCCTTTATCACTGGGTATCTTATTTGGAAATCTACCAAATAAGGTTTTTTGAAATTTTTTCATAGAGTCTTATCTATCAGCTGGGTAGCCCAGCTATAATGATTGAGTATATCTCATTTGATAAGAGCTACATAAGCACTTAAGCCTTTGAGTGATGTCTAAGAGTTTTGTAAATAGTGCTGTATCATTTTTATTTCAGTTCTTTATTTCTTTTTTTCTTACTCTTCTATTCATTTTCATTTTCTTCTGATTGTCTTTCCTTCTCTATCAGAGATTTAAACTTCCAGTCTGCACTATGATGGAGTTTCACACTCAACTGCATTAAGTGGGTTTGATTAGCATCAAGTTATACAAAGGATTATGACTATTGGCTCCATATTTATTCAGAAAGTCCTGGGGTATAACAATATTGGGATAAAAGAGAGAACTGTCAATGTTGATACCTTACTGCCAATGGTTAAGGAAATATTGTGCCTTTTTGTTAATAACAAAACCCATTGTGCTTCATTAGGGAAAGGTATAAGTATAATATACTTTGCAGAGGGATTTGTTGGAAAGTATCTGTTGCAACAAAGCAAAAATGGGCCAAGACATATCTTTTTGTTTGTTTGTTTTTTTAAATTAATTTTATAATTATAACATTTTTTTTGACAGTACATATGCATAGGTAATTTTTTTTTACAACATTATCCCTTGTACTCCCTTCTGTTCCAAATTTTTCCCCTCCTTCCCTCCACCCCCTCTCCTAGATGGCAGGCATTCCCATACATATTAAATATCTTATAGTATATCCTAGGTACAATATATATGTGCAGAACTGAATTTTGTTGTTGTTGTTGCAAAGGAAGAATTGTATTCAGAAGGTAAAAATAATCTGGGAAGAAAAACAAACAAACAAAAAAATGCTCACAGTTTACACTCATTTCCCAGTGTTCCTTTTCTGGGTGTAGCTGATTCTGTCCATCGTAAACCATGTGCTGTTTACAGATACAATGGATAAAGTACTGAGCCAGTCAGAAAGATCTAGCTCCAGACACTTATGAGCCTGAGTAACTCCAGGCAAGTTACTGAATCTCTATTTGATCCAGTTTCCTAACTGAGGGTTAAAATGGTAACTACTCTCCAGAGTTATTGTGAGGAACAAATGAGATAATATTTGGTATTTTCTCTTTTCTTTTTATTTCTATTTAATAAGAAAAAAAAAAACAGAATAGGAAAAAAGAAAGATAAGGAAAATGAAAAACAAAAGAAAACATTTTCTTGTGTCCCACAGAACATCAGGGAGAATTCAAACTATATAAAAATAAATTTCATTTCTAGAAAACATAAAATAATAGAAGAATTTACATTCATGAGTGTCTATCTTTTCTTTACTTCCTTGTAAGTTATTCTTTTGTTCTTTGCTGTACCTTTTAAAATTTTACATGAGATAATATTTGTAAAAGTGCTTGGTATAAAATAAATGTTTATTCCCTTCTCTCTTCCCTCTCTTCCTTGTTCCAACTTGACTACAATTCAGCAGTCTATTAATTCTTCTGCAAAGGAAAGACTGAACCCATTATAATCTGCTCAAATGCCTCAATGGAAGAGGGACAAAAATATTCTAAATTAGTATAATCCCTGGGTTCTTATCTTCTCATATCTTTTCAGTACCTTTCATACAGATGCTCTTTAAATAAAAAATAGTTCCAACAGGCAAAGCAACATATCCTTTATCTGGCTTGGAATGTGACAACCTCCCAGTCATTTCCCAAGTTGAAATATCATGGGAACTAGGTAGTGTCTTTATAGCTCCCTGCAGATTAAGCTGTTAAGTAAAACTCAATAGGTTAGTGGGGCATATAAAAGTATTATCTCAGATTGAAAAGTAGCCTCATCTAATCAAAGGAAAATATATACAATATTTGGAGAGATTGCTATCATAATAGGTTTTCATCAAATTATCAGTATTTTTTAAAGAAATTACCATGCATTAAAATTTAGTGATTAAATTTGAACAATTAAATGAATCAGTAACAAGTTGTTGTTTTTTTTTTTTTTTTTTAAATAGTTTATGTCAGAATGTTCCTGAATATTTGCTCAACTAGGAAAAATGTCAAAAAAAAAAAATACTCTGAATCTATAACAGATACTGGAGCGCTTTGTTTTTCCTTCTTTTTAATTTAGTTTTTTTTTTTTCCCCCTTCATCTAAACTATAATTTTCTCCCACTTACCATTTTGTAGGTCCTTTGCAAATATTGTTAAATGAATGAATGACTTACAAGTAATACCACTGGGCATTGCTTAACCTTACTGATGGCACTGTTACATAAGTAAAGACCTGAAGGCACTGGCCCTAAATTTTATCATCATCAACATATTTGTGTTATAGCAAGAGGAATAATCATAAGATTTTTATATGAGAAATCACCAATTACAGTAGCATATTGAAACAAATCTGTTTAAGAAAATTAAGTCAAAAAACCTGCGACAATCCTCCATTTTAGTTTCTATAATAAGGTTCAGATTGCCAGAATCAAAACTCAGAAAAGAGAACAAGCTGTAACTCAATGTAGCTATAAATGAACCTTCCATTTCTGTGCTAGAATACTAGTTAAATCAGACTAGGGTTCCTAGCTAAAAGATGAGTTTTCTCAGTCATGTTATGTAGATAGTGGACAATAGCAAGGGACCCTTTGTTTTTTCAAAGTGGGTGTGATTACAGTACCACTGCAATCATTTTTTGTGTTCATCTATTTATTGTATCTTATAAATGCATCTTAGACTCAGTCATTTATTCCTCCTATTTAGGATATGTTATTAACCACTTAATTTTGTAAATCTTGTAATATGGGCCCCTAGACATCTGTACCTACATTTTACTTGCTTATGAAGTTGTTTCACAGGCTTCCTATCAGCTGAAAATGTTTTGTTAGCCATGTTAACAGTGTTGTTTGCTTTTCTAATATTTTATTGGTAAATTAGGTGTTTAGTGGAATACTGTGAAATAGCTGAACATCAGGCCAGGCTTTTGTTTTTTTGTGAACCTGGGCATCAGACTTAAAATAAGATGCAAACATATTCTAAAATTTAAGTGCTTTGGCCAATTATGGTTTTTTGTTTGTTTGGGGGTTTTTTTTGTCTAAGTATTTGAGAATATGGTGAATCTGGCACTGATATAGTGGGTTGAGGTTTTTCTGTTTGTCAAGTTTTTTTAGAAGCTTAGGAATTTTTTTTTTAATTGGCAACAATACTGATTCAAAAATTTGTAGAAATTTTAATAGACTAAAAGCAGTTATCTCTATTTCTAGTGATTGAGGAGGCATTTTGGTGGTAAAAAAAAAAAAAAGATGCAGTAGTATACACAACATTTCTTATCAGCTACAATCAAGAGAAGAAAAAAAAAAAAAAGGAAAAAAGAAGAGCTTAAGATAATAGAGTCAGCCATTCAGCTACTACTTTTTGCTGTTAACATCCTGAGACAAACTCATATTTTTATGGGAAAATGGAAAAAAGTTAAACAATCACATTATTTGCTATGATCATTATAAGGATTTGCATCAAAAGAAATATGCTGATAGCCCATTGTAATACCTGGACTGACTAATATATTGATTAGTTTTTAGCTACAACTTTCAAAATGTTAAACTCATCAAATTCAATCTGACTAATTTGGAGACATCAAATAAATATTAGTACATGATATTGACCAAATTGCATTTAGATGGTACAGCGGATAGAGTATCAAGCCTAAAAATCGGGAAGATTCTTCTGAGTTCAAATTTGATTTCAGATACTAGCTGTGTGACCCTAGAGAGGTCACTTAACCCAATTTCCTCATATGGAAAATAAACTGGAAAAGGAAATAGCAAACTACTCACATCTTTGCCAAGAAAACACCAAAAGGTGTAACAAAGAGTTAGACATGGCTGAAAAATGACTGAACAATAATAATGATAACAAGATGTAATAAGAAGTAAAAGCAGTTATAGTACATGATTATCTAGACTTTGGGCTCCTGAAAGATGTTTTTTGTAAGTTAAAATATGTTAAAAGAACATATATTTGATCGACTGGTTATTTTGCATTTTGCATTCAGAGCGCCAAAGTGGTGATCTAAGGAGACAGCTTTGAGAAAAGCTTTTAAGTGTTTTAAAGATTCATTGAATTCATTATCTTTTATCAAAATCATCCCCTCCCCCAGTTCTATGGAAAAGATGTTGTTTTTGATATGAGATGTGAGGTTAGACTATGAAAACAACCAACCTAAAAGTTTGTAACCTGTTGACCACCTACAGGTAAAATAAAAGCAGATTGTTTTTTCTTTTCTTTTTAATAAGAAAAAAAGCTTGTTCTGAGTTTTAAGATTAAAACACTTTTTCTTAAATTAAAACCTCCCTTAGGTAGATTAAGGAATGTAGAAACTCAAAGGTAGAAAATATCATTTTAAATTACAGACTATTTCAGAATATGTTCATATAGCTTTCAGAAAAATTGTTAAGTTGGCAACAAGAAGTTGGACCCATTTTCAGCTTTTTTTCATTTTTCCTTCATGTTAACGTTATCTATACTAAGAGGGAAAGAAGAAAGATCTTCATTTGAAAAAACAAAATTAATTGAAGAAAAATTTGCTCTGAAGTGTTTCTGTCATCAATAATCATCCAATTACCCTTAAGAACAAACTTCAATCTAATTCAATTCCAATTGATTAATGATGGACAGAATCAGCTACACCTAGAGAAGGAACGCTGGGAAATGAGTGTAAACTGTTTCCATTTTTGTTTTTCTTCCCAGATTATTTTTATCTTCTGAATCTAATTCTTCTTGTACAACAAGAAATTCGGTTTTTCACACATATATATTGTATCTAGGTTATACTATAACTTATCTAACATGTATAAGACTACCTGCCATCTAGGGGAAGAGATGGAAGGAAGGAAGGAAAAAATTGAAACAGAAGTGAGTGCAAGGGATAATGTTGTAAAAAATTACCCATGCATATGTACTATCAAAAAAAAGTTATAATTATAAAATAAAAAAATTAATTAAAAATTATCTATTCAACAAACTAGAACATGTATTGAAAATAAATACATATCTTTTTCATTCCTGAAAAAAAAAAAAAAAGAAACAAACTTCAGAGATAAAGATAACAGATGTCTAGACATCATTTTGCTAGTTAGGAATGCAAAGAAAGTCATCCCCATGAAAGAGTGGCAGTTACTGAAACATCTAGAGACTGCAGAGTTTGTTAAAATGTATTTGTGTGGTACAGTGAAGAGAGTTCCAGGCTTGGAATTAAGTCTGGCCTGAGATACTGTGTGACTCTGGAACAAGTAAGTTAAAAAAAAAAAAATTCTATTGCCTCAGTTTTTCCATCTGTAAAATGAGCTGGACAAGGAAATGACAAATCATTCCATTGTCTTTGCCAAGAAAATCCCAAAAAGGGTCACAGCATCAGACATGACTGAAACTAATTATGTAAGAACAGTGAGAAATCCTTTGAAAACAGAAAAGGAAGAAACGCTGAGCTTTCTTTTCCAATTTATAAAATAAAAAAGTAAAAAATTAGACACCTTATTTAATATTTAAAATTTTCTCATGTTGAATGTGACTAAAATAAAAATTAAATGATTCTTAGAAAAACATTTCCTATTTAGGAATAAAATTATTATAGGGCATTATATAAAATCAGGAATTTGGATTTATATCTCAGCTCACATACTAATGTGATTTTAAGAAAGTCATTTGACTTCTATGTGCCCCACTTTCCTCAATTAGAAAGTGAAGAATTTGGACTAATCTATGATCTGTGTAAATTTTTTTTACAAAATGAAAACTCCAAATGTAAACTAATTTTCATTAAAATAATTTAATTGCATTATTATGTCTGTTGTTCTAACAAGGTAGCAAAAATATTCTCTAAATATTAAAAAGATTCAACTGTTGAATTGTAAATGGATCATTAATGAGTGCATATTTCAGTTCACTTGTCATGGTTACCTTTACAATTAAAGAATAATATAGTTATTTTACTTAAAAAAATAAGTGAATTTTAAAAATCTGAGGGAGAAAGATTTTTCATAATTTCACTATCTACCCCCCCCCCAAAAAAAAGAGAAACACTGAAGAGAAGGAAAATAGTCACAATTAAAAAACAAATGAGATGGTAATAGCTGACTACAAAAGAAGGTAGAGGCACTCAGTTCTCATTTTGTTTCTGTTTTGTTTAAAAATAAAAAGATAACTAGACCCTGGAAATGACAGAAAAAAAGGAGAAATTGGAGAAAGACAAATTTTTATATTTGGAGGGAAAAGAGAGAGGAAGAAAGAAAGGGAGAGAGGAAGGAAGAAAGAAAAGAAAAAGAGAAGAAGGAAAAGAGCTTTCAAATCTGTGATGACTAATAAGCTTAATTTTGATTCTTGAAAAAATTCTGGATTTTTAAAGAGATGATTGAGAAACATTTAGAAATGAGGCAATAATTTCAAAGAGGCAACATGGCTTCATCAAAGACAAAACATTCCAAATTAAACTCATTGTTCTTTTTGACAAGTTCACTAGACAGTTGGATAAGGAGAATGCTATAGATTTAGTTTGCCTGATTTCAGCAAAACTTTTGCTAAACAGTCTCAGAATATTCTTGTGGAGAAGATGGAGATATTTGGATTGGACTATATAAAGCAGAAAGATGGATTTAAAACTGTTTGGTGCTATTAATGATTCCATATCAACATGTCATTTGTTCTCCAGTGGTGAAATGAAGAAATCTGGGCTTGGTTTTTTGCTATTGAACATTTTTATCAATTACTTGGGTAAAGGTATAGATGACATACTCATCAAATTTGCAGATGATACCAAGTAAAAAGGTAGAGCTGATGAATGGCAAGATAGAATCAGGATCCAAAAGGATCTTCATAAGCATTAGAACGTGAGCTGAATTTCATAAAAGAAAATACAGTGGGAATAAATGTATATGTACCCTTGAGAATGAAACATCAAATTTACATGTATAAACTGGGAAAGGCATAGATAGACAGCTGCTGTTCTGAAAAGGAGCTAAGGTTTTCAGTGTACTTTTATATACTCCTAAATTCCAAATGAAGCAGCAGTGTTATGTGACAGCCACAAAAGTCAATGAATTTTGCTTTCTGAAGGTGGGGGGAGCAGGAGGCAAGAGGGAAAGAAGAAAGATCTTCATCTGAAAAAACAAAATTAATTGAAAGTCAAAAGAAAACCAATAAATGTGGGCTACTTTAAGAGAAGTATCAAACACTTCCAGAAATAGAGAAGTAATAGTCTCACTCTAATCTGCCTTCATCAGAACTCACCAGGAGTATTAAGATCAGGTCTGGAAATCATGGTTTAAGGAAGATATTGATCATATCAAGAGAAGTATAACTACTATAATGAAGAGCCTTAAGTCCATATCTTTATGAGGCAGTTAGGTGGTATAGATAGCACCTGTGGATAGATCACAGGACCTGGATTCAGAAATATATAATTCAAATATGGCCTCAGATACTTAGTAACTGTGTGATGTTGAGCAATTCACTTAACTACTGTCTGCCTTAGTTTCCTTGTCTATAAAATGAGTGAAATAAAAGCACTCATCTCTCTGGTTTGTTATAAGGATAAAATGAGTTAATATTTGTAAAACAGTTTGCAAACTTTGAAGTTTTATAAATGCTAGGTTGGACAGAACCAAGAGCAATATGCAGCAGGCAAGGAGGCAAATCTAAGATTGTTATCAGGAAAAACTTGCTAACAATTAGAGCTGTTCCAAAATGGAGTGGAGAAGCCACCTGAAGAAGGGATAAGTTCCCCCTTCTTGGATATCTTCAGGCAGAGTCTGGATAACTAATTGTTGGCTATGTTGTAGTTTGTAAAGATAGAAATAAATGGCTGCTAATGGCTCTTCCAATTGTCAAATTCTTTGCTTATATATGCCAGGTGCCGTGATAGGATATGGGTATACAAATATAAAAAGAAAGACAATAACTTTTCTCACAGAACTTATAATCTGTTGGGGAAAAATACAAATTCAAAAAGGAAAACACAAAATATACACAAAGTAGAAACAGAATAATTTGAGGGCAGGGAGCCACTGTAGATGAGAATTGATTGGAATAGAGTTCCTATGGCAGAGGGTATGATGGTGTGGGGGGAGCACTTGAGCTGAGCTTTAAAGAAAACTAGGAATTTGATTAGGTAGAAGGAGGAATGTATTTTCCATAATTTCTAAGCCATACCACAACACTAAAAAATATGTTTCTTTACTTCAGGGAGATGCTTCAGGTTATTAAAAGTCCTGTGCAGTTTCCCAAGTGGTCTTTGAGATCCAAACAGTCAGCACCAGTGAAGACAAATGAGTTACAGGAAGGATAAGCTCTGGACCAAACCCAGAAGTTATTGCAAAGGGTCTACTCCATATGTGCACCAAACACAATCATTTTGAACTATATTTCACTCTAACCATAAATAAGTGTCAGTATAATATATAAACACATTTTCTGTAGACTAAATGCGCTGATCATTTCTTACATACTTGCATTGCTTCAGTGAGCCTATGATCTCACTGATGTGGATACTACCTCCACTGGCATAGCTGTATGTTTTTGGCTTTATATCTTGTACTACTCTTGTCCAAATGCTCCCATAGAATCCTCTCCTTCCTTATTTCTACTACTAGCTACCCTGGCTTCCTTTAGGTCTCAGCTAAACCCTCCTTCACCAAGATACCTTTTCTGGTCCCCCTTAATGTTAGTGACTTCTCTCAAAGATTATTTCCAAATGATCCTGTATATATCTCTTTGTACATAATCATCCACATGTCTCCCAGGTTCCCCTCTCATTATAGACTGAAGCAGGGGTTCTTAAACTACAGCCCGTGGGCCAGATGCGGCCGCTGAGGACGTTTATGGGGCCGGCTGGGTTATGGCAAACGGACTGAGAGTGGAGACAATGTGAGTGTTTGTTTTTACTATAGTCCAGCCCTCCAACAGTCTGAGGGACAGTGAACTGGCCCCCTATTTTAAAAGTTTGAGGACCACTGGAATGAAGCATATAAGCAATGCAGAATTCTTTAAATTTTTAAAAAGGCAACATCAAGAAGGATGATGGAAAAGATCAGCCAACATAATAATTGTGACCATGACTGTGAAATCCTTTAGCAAAGATTGATTTTTTTGCCTTCTTTTTAGCCCTAGCACTTAGCACAGTGCCCAGTATACAGTAAGGATTTAATAAAGATTTATTGACTAGGACACATGAAACTTCAAGATGTCTAGAGGAAAGTACTTTGCATGTTGAATGAACCTTCTTTGGTGGGTTTTGTTGTATACTTGATAAGAATAGCCAGGATGAGAAGAAATATGCATTTCATACTCTTTGCTGCTATTAATAGTTTCATGTCAACATGTCATTTGATCTACTGGAGTAAAATGAAGAAATCTGGACTATTAGAAGAAGTAGATTATTTTTATACCATTGGAAGAAGCACCCACAGTGTTGAGATCACAAATACACTGATTTATATATTTATGTAATATATGCAAAATATTATGACTTATTCAGTCTACAAAAAAGCACAGTATTTGTCATACTGACTCACACTGTTGTTGAAACTAAAAAAAAAAAAAAAAAAAAAAGATCAAAATGAATGAATGTGTTTGGTAAACATATGGGACAGACCTTTTGCAATAAATAACTCCTGGGTTTGGTCCAGGGCCTGCCCTTCCTGCAACTCATTTGTCTTCACCGGTGATGACTGCTTGGATCTTAGGGACCTTCTCATGTGTAAAAAGTTCACTGAACAGCTGGAAAAAAAAAATTCAAACAAATATCTAGTTTAAAAAATACCAAAAGCAAAAGTGAAATAAAATGTTGGCATTTCCGAGGGTAAGAGTAATGAGAAGCACTCGAGGCAGGCCACAAATTTCTTTCCTCTACATTTATAGCGAATACACTTATTCATTATCTATGTTCAAAACATTGTGCTAGCCCTTGTTAGCAAATGAAGTCAAACTACTTGTGGTCATGGAGCTTACAGGCTATTTCAGTGACATGGCCCTTAGTGCAATCTTGTTTCCTAATTCCAAGATTATCCAACTTGTACCAGTTCTTTTCTATAAATGAAGAGCATAATTCACACTCCTTTTTTTCCTGATGCCCAATCAGAATATTAAAGAGGATGTAGTAGCAATATACGGTCTCTAACAGAATGTAAGTTCACTGAAGGCAGGAACTGTATCCCTTTTGTATTTTTATACCCTGGTACCTGATTAAAAAAAAAAAAAAACAAACACTCGGAAAATACTTGTGTATTAAGTCCTTAAAATTGCTTCACCCCTGATTTTATTGGGAAGTCTTCTAACTCATTCCCATTATAGATGATGCTTACTGATGGTTTTAGAAAGAGATATTGCTTATCATTTTAAGGAAAGTTCCATTTATTTTTAGACTCTCTGGTGTTTTTAATAGGAAAGGGTGTTTTTTGGTGTGGAGGTATTTCTTTGTTTTGCTTTCTTTCTTAGTCAAAGCCTTTTTCTGTGTCTATTGAGATAATCATATTATTTGTTTTTGTTTTTGATTTTTTGATATTTGGTTTTGTTACTGATATGATCAATTGTGCTGGTAGTTTTCCTAATACTGAACCAAGCCTATTATAAATACCATTTGATCATAATATTTGAGTCTTGCAGTATATTTCTATAATCTCCTTGCTAGTTTTATTCAAAATTTTTCCAACAATATTCACCAGGGAAATTGGTCTGCAGTTTTCTTTCTCTATTTTCACTCTTCTTGGTTTAGGTATCAGTACCATATTTCCTATTTCCTCTTCTCTTAATCTGGGCAATTTATATTTTTGTAAATATTCATCTACTTGCTTAAATTGTAAAATTTATTAGCATATGTAATGTTCTTTTTCTGGTTTCCTTGGGGTCTCTGGGAGTAGTCTTCCTTTCAGTTCAGTAATCACCACAAGAACAGCCAGGTGTTAAAGTCCAAATCCTTTATTGTCTCTTTCAAAGTCTTGTCTCCTTCACTTGGGCTCAGCTAGTTTTCTTAGAAGCCTTCTGGAGGCTTGGTTTCAGTGGAGAAAATAGAGGAGAGCCTGCCACCACAGGGTATGAGATGTCTGAGTCCACAGGCTTGTGCTTCAGCCTCCAGTCTGCTTGTCTTCTCTAGCTCTCTCTCTCTGAACCTCTGAGAACTTAAACTCCTGCTGCAGTTCTCTTGTCTTCTCTGGCTCTGAATCTCCCTGATTTTGTCGGAGCTTATATGTTCTCTTATCATAGGTGTGAATCTTGTAAACTATATTAAGTACTAAGTACATGTACTGAATTAGAGAACTATTAAACACCATGCTAAATTAGATAACCATTGTCTTTATCAATTCCACTGAGTTAGCACCTTGTAAGAATCCTTGTTTCAAGTTCATAGTTCTGGCCCATAACAGGCATATGATTGGGCAAAATAGCTCTTAATTGTTTTAATTTCCTCTTCATTGGCAGTGAATTCACCCCTTGCATGTTTGAATTTGGTTATCTTCTTTCCTTTTTTAAATTAATTTAAGAATTAACTTTTAATTAACTTAAATGGGTGTTTATTTTATTGTGTTTTTTTTTCAATAATACCAGCTCCTAATTTTAATAGTTCAATTATTTTCTTACTTGCAATTTTATTGAGATTTTTCTTAGATTTTCAAAATTCCTTATTTGGTATTTAATTGGGGATTTTAAATTCGTTCTTTTTCTAGTTCTTTTAGTTGCATGCCCAAGATCTGATCTTTCTCTATTTTATTGATATAAACCAGTGGTCCTCAAACTTTTTAAATAGGGGGCCAGTTCACTGTTTTTCAGACTGTTGGAGGGCCAGACTATAGTAAAAAAAAAAAAAACTCACACTCTGTCTCCACCCCTCAGCCCATTTGCCATAACCCAGCAGGCTGCATCTGGTCCACCCGACGTAGTTTGAGAACCTCTGAAACAATTAGAGACATAAATTTTCTTTATGTACTGTTTTGGTTACATCCCATAAATGTTGATATGCTGTCTCATTGTTGTCATTTTTAAAAATAAAATAATTAACTGTTTGACCCACTTATTCTTTAGGATTAGATTTTTTAGTCTCCATTAATTTTTAATCTTCCTGCAAATGGAACAAGTCTAATCTTTCCTGAACCTGGAGTCAAAAAAACCTGAGCTCAAATTTAGACTCAGATACTGGCCTAACTGTCTAATGCTGGGCAGGTTACTTAAGCCTCCATCTGCCTCAGTTTTCACATATGTGAAATGGGAATAATGATAGCACCTAATTGTCACCATTTTTGTGAAGAATAAGATAGTATTATTTAACATACCTTAAAGCTCTATATAAATGCTAGCTATTACTACGAGACAGTAACATTAATTAAGTACCTATAATGTGATAGGCTGTGTATTAAGTTCTGGGGATCTGAAGAAAGTCAAAAGAAAGTCCCTGGAGCTCATACCTTTAAGAAGGTGGAAAAGGAGAAAATTGTATTTCATATAATGGTCTTTGGTATACTTGAAGATAGCCATCATGTTCTCTATTAGTCTTCTCTCTTCCAGGAGAGGTAACAGTGAAAGCAGTTACTATCAGAGTATTTCTGGAGATGTGATGTGTAGAGGGGATGATTTTCCTGGCCAGCCCAGGACAAATTTATAGCCTTGGAAAGTGCTGAGCCAGATGTTCTCTTCACAGCACACCAATAGATGGAAAAAGTGGATGAAAGTCAAGAATTTACAATGAGTACCAAGAGATGAAGAGCACAAACTGGAGAAAATGACAAAAAAGGCCAAAGGCAAATTAAAAAAAAAAAAAATCTTGTCACCTGACAACCTCTATTTTTAAGCTTTTCCATAATATCCTTATGTCCAACCTTCTTGTGTGAACCAAAGAGGAAAGATGAGAAAACATGTTTGATCACTGATTACAAGCTATCAGAATCAAGCAATATATTTAAATAGTATTTTATTTTTTCCAATTACATGTAAAAATAATTTTTAACATTAATTATTTTAAATTTTGAGCTCCAAATTTTCTTTCTCCTTCCCTCGCCTCCATCCTCCCTGAGACAATAAGCAATTTAAATGTGAGTTATACATGTTTAATCATGAAAAAACATATCACCGTATTACTCATGTTATAAAAGACACAGACCCAAAGGGGAAAAAAAAAAACCAAAAAAGTTTAAAATAATATGCTTTGATCTGCATTCAAATCTTTCTCTAGAGGCTGATGCATTTTTCATCATGAGTCCTTTAGAATTGTTCTGGATCATTGTATTGCTGAAAATAGCTAAATCATTGACAATTGGCCATAGAATAATATTGCTTCAACTATGTACATTGTTCTGCTGGTTCTATTCATTTTGTATCAATTCATGTACTTATTCCAGGTTTTTCTGAAATCTTCCTCAAGCAGTATATTTCAAAGTATTCTTGTAAAGATGACTCTCAGAATCATCCCAGGGAATTAGGTGCCAGATATCACTAGAACAAAAATAACTGATGCTTGTATAGCATTCTGATGACAAAACATCTTAACCAAATTATCTCTTTTGAATCTTAGAATCAATTTGTGATTTTAGCATCTTAATTCATTTATCTCCATATTCTAGATTAATCAATTGATTGACTAAGATTATAAAACTTTTGCTTCTAACACCAAATCCAGAGTTCTTTCCATTCTATCACAATATGTCATCTTCTCCAAGGCTACTGCCAATCTTTTTATAAGTATTGGTGAAACTAAGTTAAGAGTAGTATTGGAAGGAAAAAACAAATCTTATAGGGGCAATGTTTGGAGGAATTCTAAAGAAAAAATATGGGGGAGGTGTCATAAAAGAATATATGTCTTAGAAGTAGAAAATACCTAAGAGACTATCTAAGAGTTTAAACTTTTCATTTTATAAATAGTGAAACTGAGGCTAGTGATGTACCCAAGTTTCTCAGCTAGAAAGTTATCAGAGGTGAAATTTGAACTCAGTTCTTCCTCTGCTTTCCCCCTATACCATACTTTCTCCTGATGACATAACTTCTAGAAGCATCTCATTCCCTTTCCTTTTTCTGCTCTTCAATATATAACTGAAATAGACAAAATGGAAAAGAGAGCAGATCATGCAGCCTAACTTTCCCATGTCTTAGAGACTTTCCTATATAAGAGTAAGGCTAGGTATCTCATAAAGTTATATTTAAACTTTTCAATGTTAAATTTTCAAGTAAGTTCAGGTTTTATTAAGAAAAAGCCCTAAAAATCTGCAAGTTCCTTGAATGTCCTTTTTTTTTTTTCATTCAATATTATGGATAATTTTGCTGGATATGATATTTTTGGTCCCAGTCCTAGTTCTTTTGATTGCCAGTACATATGATTCCAGGACCTGAAATCTTTTACTGTAGCTGCTGAAAAGTCCCATACAATTTGAATGATAGCTCTACCATATTATTTGAATTGTTTTTTTTTTTTTCCTCTTGTTTCTTTTGAAATTTTCTCTTTGATCTGGAGATTTTAAAATTTGGCAGTAATAATCCTATGCGTTTTACACAAAAGATCTCTTTGAGATGATGGTCGTGATTTTTTTTTTTCTATTTCTCCTTTTCCTTCCTGTTCTATCATGCCAGGACAATTTTCTTGGATTATTTCTTGCATTATTGTGTCAAAGTTGTTGGGGTTTTTGGTCACAACTTTCAGCCAATCTTATATTTTCTCTTCTTAATCTGTTCTCCAGCTCTGTATATTTCACATTCTGTTTTATTTTTTCATTTTTTTGTCTTTTGGTACTTCTTGGTCTCTTGTAGCTTCACTGGCTTCCCCTTACCAAATTCTAATTTTCAAGGTATTATTTTTGTCTTTTTAAGAGTCTGAATCTACTTTTTTAATTGGTTAACTTTTTCCCACAATCTTCTTGTTTTTTCTTGTTTTTAGAAAGGTTTTCTTATTTCTCAATCTGTCTCATTTGATTTTTAAAGTTTTTTTTTTTTTTGAGTTCTTTTATAAATTCTCTCTGGGCAGGAAGCCATTTAACATTACTCTTTATTGTTACTTCAGTATCCTCCCTCTGAAGATGAACCCCTTTCTTCCCTGTTCTCATATAAGCTTTTATGATTGGATTCTTTTTTCTTTGTTTTTGTTGTTGTTGTTTGTTTTGTTTTGTTTTGTTTTTTAATGAGAAATAATAGTGTGAAATGGTGCCTCTAGCTTCACTTCAGTTCTCCCTTCTGACCTGGAACCCCTAACCAAGAACTCCATCTTCCTGCAAGTGCCCACAATCAGCAACATACCTGCCCCTCTTCTTCTACACTCAGATGTGCTGGCTCCTTCTTACTTACAGCTGCATCTCTGCAGCACAGCTGGGCCTGGCATTCCTAATCAGCAGAAGTTCCCTCAGTCTTCCTAGGTACAGACTCCCAACTTCCCACTGTTGTCCAAGGTGAAAGTTTCTGAGGTTGCGGCTAAGGCTCTAGTCAAAACCAGTTCACCACAAGAATCCTATTTGCTGTTTCTGTGGGGTTAGCCTGGAGGTGTTTGCACTTCACATGGATTAATCCCCAAACTGGAGTCTCTCTTCTTCTGGGTTACCCCAAGAGAACAAGTCTTCTTTTTGTTTCATCAGTATATGTTCTCTCTGACACACAAATTTGTTCTGTTTGTGAGGGAAATCTGGAGAAGTTGACATTTACTGACCTATTCTGTCATCTTCCCAGAATCCTACTTACTTGTTCTTTTTCTGATTGTATGTTGGGCAAAATAAGAAAAATAGAAATAAGTATTGAAGGGAGTGTTTTCTGAAGGGTGCTAGGTCTCCCATTCATATAAACAATTCTCCTGGTTCTACTATCACACTTCATATCAATTCATAGAAGTTTTCCCATTTTTTTCTGAAAGTATCCCTTTCATCATTTCTCACAGAACAACAGTATTAGAATACATTAATGAACAATAATTTGTTCAAGAATGGCTTTTTAAACCAAACTATACTGAAATGGTTGGCACAGACCCAGGATGTTCTGCCAGTTCTATGGCCAATTAAGTGTGAGAAATTTTTCTCTCCTTGTTCTTTCCTCAAACCAACTAATTGTTAGTATTTATTTTGTATCTAAGTAATAAAGTTTTGATACGTGATAACTGTGATGGACTGAGTCCTGTAAAATGAACTAGTATTAACCTAGCAGCCTTAGAAATATAAGTTCCCCATCTGTGAAATCTTAAAAGAAGTCCCTAATGCAGGGATTCTTAACTTAGATCTATCAACTTAAAAAAAAAAGTATAATTATTTTTCAATATTATTGCTTTCTTTGGTAATCCTATGCTTATTATTTTATGCATTTAAAACATTTTTTTTTTTTAAGGATTCCATAGAAAATGGAGAAGGAGTCCATAGGTTTCACCAGAGTACCAAAGGAATCTATCACACATGGACACATTAAGAACTCCTGCTCTAGTGCCTTTGGAACTCTGGGACTTGGAAGTTCTAAGGGATCTACCCAGAATCCCAGATAATTAACGAACAAAATACCAAACAAATCCTTACTCCATAACTTCTCAAATATGCTAGGGTATTTCACACATATTTTTCACCAACTTAACCCACTAGCAAACTTACAAATAGACCAACACATCGCTACCATACTCATTGATTTAAGCTGATACGAAAAAACAGGACCCAAAAGTCAGGCCAACTTCCACAGCTCAGCATCATCTACCTCTATTTCTATTCAAAAAGGATTCATTAAAATATATTTCCTATCCTTTGTAATCTCTATGGTAACACCCTCCATTGTATGCTCTCAATGTCAGCCCTCCTTTTCAGGCTCCAAATAGGTTGTAAGTGCCATGAAGACAGAGAATATGATTCTTCTTTATTTCTGTATCTTCAGTGTCTTGCACTAAGTAGGAACTTGAAACTCTTTGTTGATCTGAATTGAAATTAAATAAATTTCAAGACTGGGAGAAGCTATGATTATCAGGAACACTTTAGGCAAGTTAACTCTAGAGACTGAAACCAAGATAGGAGTGACCTGCCTTCTCTGTACTCTCTAGACCAAAAATATTTCCCCACACTGGGGACTGTTTTTTTCATTCCAGTTTTTTTTTTTTTTTTTTTTTTTTTTTACTAATTAGAGAATCAGGGTTAACCAACAGCTTCATTTTAAAAGTAAATGTCTGAGAGAAAGCACATTTATATATTAATGTGAGTTTGTTCAATTTCTTCCTTTCTTCAAATAGCACAATTGAGTAAAGTTTCTCTAGAAAAGAAGTTAGGAAGGGAAGTAAATAATTTTGCTGCTCAGAGAATTTAGGAGACTTTTAAAGTGGTAAGGGTAGGGGAAGAGGGCTAAAGCAATCTGAAAGGTTCATCTAGACAGAGAGATTTTAGAAACAGAAAGGAAGATAGGAAATATCAGTTTCAAATTTTGTCCAAGTAAAATGAGAAAAAACCCTCTTCATCTTCCTCTTCCTGATATCATATAGTCTCTTGCTCTCAAGACCCAAACTTTAGGGTTGTACCACTAGTCCAGAACAACTAGATTATTAACTAAATAGTCTTTTCTGATGCTGGGAACTTCATCAGTTGGTGATAGTTGTTGTCTGTTGTTGCTATGATGTAGTGTGCTCTAGTGGATAGAGATTTGGCCTTGAAGCCAGGAAGATCTGGCTTTGACTAGTACTGACTACATAAGTTTGGATAAGTCACTTCACCTGTCAGTGTTCTAGGCAATTCTATGAGACTCTTGCTTGCAAAGGAATTGATCTGTGTTTGTAAAAGAAATATCATTTTCATTTGCTATTGTTCGTTGTTAAACAACAACAAAACTTATTCCCATACATTGTATTCTGATTTTTGGTTAGTGGCAAAATGAAGCTAAGAAAATGTCAAGGTTTATTAAGTTTCCTAAATAGCGTGCAAGATGTTGTGTTGCTAAAATATAAATAAGGCCTAATATGTTGTTTAGTGACTTATCAGGAAACTATTATCGAGCCTAAAATGCATAAGAAAGCTGTTTTGTTTCACCTAAATATAGCCTCACAGAAGGCGTTTCTTCAAAAGAATTTTTTAGTTTTACCTGAGCTGTAGCTGAGACTAGGACTGATAGCTCTGTGGGTTTATTTGCACCCTTGGCTATTTTAGAAATTAGTGTTAATTTAACAAAGTCTCTGGTTTCTTCCTTTAATTAAACACTACCATCCACTTTTACATCAATGTCTTTCAATCAACGGCACTTGTGATAACTTCCTTATATTTGCCAATAGCTACCATGTACATGGACAGCTAGGTGGCACAGTGTATAAAGCACCAGGTCTAGGAAGACTTCTTCATGAGTTCAAATCTAACCTCAGATACTTAATAGCTGAGTGAATTATTTAACTCTATTTGCCTCAGTTTCCTTATCTACAAAATGAACTGGAGAAGAAACCATTCCAATGTCTTTGCCAAGAAAACCTCCAAATGGGGTCATAAACATAACTGAAACAACTGAACAATTATATATTTATATATAATTAGGAAACCTGAAAGGAAAAGCTCTCCAGTCATGTTTGAGATGGAAAAGCTGAGCAAGAGCTGCTCTCTGCAAACCACCATACCATAGGTGAAGTAGGAAGTGGTTGTTACTGCAACTTCTAGCTACTGAGGCTGCACACTTGTCCTAAGGCAGAGCTTTGAACAACCTGGTACAATTATAATACATACACATACACACACACTCATACACACACACATATACATAAATATGACTTTAGAATCATGAAAGAATGTTCTTCATAAAATCTGACAGGGTTTCTGTGCTTAGACAATATTGTCAGATTGGGAGATAAAAGGTTTTCAGGGAAGCAACTGATAAGTTTGCAGAACTTCCTGGGGAGGAAATCGTTTGAGCTTACCAAAGTGATTCCTTAATTTTGCAAAGATCTGTTCAATTTAAGTTTGTGTACTAAAGTAGAATTGTTGAGGAGTTTTTGTTACTAAATTTTAAAGCCAACCCGTGCTTTTTGGGGGGATGGGTAATTCCCAACCAGTAAACCCTATCAATACAAATTAGCCACAGCTTTGCAATTTGTTATTTTAAAAAGTTGCCTGGGACAGCTGAGCCTTAAAGTGATTGACTTGGGGAGACACAACTGATGTTTGTCTGAGGCTTTCAGCACTATGCTAGTCTGTTTTAAGTTAATATTTATTCAAAAGAATCACAGCATTATAGAAGGAAAGAAACAAGCATGCCTTAATCACCTAATAGTTCCAGGCACTGTACTAAGTGCTTTACAAATATGATCTCATTCGATCTTCCTAACAACCCTGGGATGTAAATGCTTTATTATCCCCATTTTGCAGATGAGGAAACTGACCCAAAACAGATTAAATATCTTGTCCAGGTTCAAACAGTTGATATATGTGAAAAAAATATTGGACCCTGGATGCAAAGATCCTAAATCTTCCAAATAATTAGCTTATTAAGTATATGTAAACAAAAGTAAGACTGTAAACTTACAAACCTGTTTCTTTATCTGTTCATGTGGTTAGACAAGACACTCTCAAAGCTAGAGATTCTTAACATCTTATATTACAATGAGTTCCTCTGAATAGTGTTTTAAAATATATAACAAAGTACATAGGATGACCAAGGAAACCAATTATACTGAAATGCAATTATTAAAATATTTTTTTAAAAAATAAATTCATAGACTCCAGATCAAAAACTCCTGATACAAGGAAATTTTCAGCCCTGAAAAGATTATATGATTCTTCTCTGAAATTCACAGATCTTATCAAAGGACTGTTGTTCCTAAGAGCAAGAAGGGTAAATAAGGTACAAAAGAGCCCAAAGAAGCAGTAAGCATCTGAGGACTAAGAAAAAAAATTAAAAACAGAAAGTAATTTAAACCCTCTAACACTTGGAGATGGGGGATAAGGGGCAGGGAGGAGAATGGGTGGTGCTTCAGGAAAGCGAATAAGGTAATTGTTTAGTGCCACCCTGTAAAAAATGTGTGATTCTATCAAAACTTCCATCTAACAATAGAATAATTGACGGCCTCAGAGAAGTTAAAATTTAGGAAATTGTCCAATGTCTATGTTCTTTTTGCTTTGGCAAAGGTGCCTTAGATAACTTTTATATCTTTTTTGAGTTGAAAAATCTTTTTAGCTGAAGCTTTCTTTGGTTTCTACACATGCATCTACTTCCTCTAGCTAAATGAGTTGGTTGTAGGGGCTAGCATGAATTGTAGAACTGTTAAACTGGAAAGAATCTTAAGATCACTATGCCTCCCTTTGAGGAAATTCCCAAAATTTTCACCTTGAAGTACTATTTTTCTTTCTTTGGTTGATTGTCAGGTGGTCCCAAAATAGCAAAATGTGGACTCTTTTATATTAACATCATCTCATGATAAGATCATTAAAGGGAAGCTGTCAAACCAGCCAATGATCCCCAAACCACTATTTGTCTTTAGAAAGTACTATAATTTCCTGCATTTTTATGATCCTTGTTTTAGCAGAAGCAATTTGCTTTTAGATTCATGAATTTGTTGTTATCATCCCATGGCCAACAGACAATTAAAATTTTAAGCTTGTCTGATCTTCATTGATCAGCCCATCAACATATTGCTACTTTGATGTACTTAGAATAAGGTCCTTTTAAAGGAAGTGGAAGTAGAATAATAAATCCTTTTTAAAGGAAAGAAAGAAAACAAATCTAGAAGTATGCTGCATAATAAGAGAAATCATTAGTGTTGGGTGAAAAAAATCAAATGAAAATGTTCCTCAAAATGGATAATTTATTTAAAGATAAACATGAATTCACTAGATTGAAAGAGACTGAGATTTTAAGTCAGTTGATCGAGGTTCCAAGTCCTCTGTAATTTACTAGCAGACTTTACCTTAGAGAAATAAATATAATGCCTCACAAAGATGTTTGGAGGCCATTGCCCTCTTTCTTTGAAAAAGAGCTCTTTTAAACGCTCTTATCTCATGATTGAACAAAATTAATTTTTCTCCCCTTTTTATTATTTCTTTCCAATTTATCTTTCCATCAAAATAATATTCCTAGGGCACAAATGTAACTATATTATTCCCCTGTCCAAAACCTTTCAGTGTTACTTCAAGTCTGACAAAATTTCATGAACTTACCTTTTCAGATTTATTTCCTATTTATGTATTTCAAATGAATTACCCCTTTTTGCACCAATTATGCTCCAGACAAATTAGAACATTTTTTTTCCCAGTTGTTTTTCAATTGTGTCTGACTCTTCCTGACCCCATTTAGGGTTTTCCTGACAAAGATATTTTAGTACCTAAAAAAGATGAATGACAAAAAATACTTTGCCATTTCCTTCTCTGGCTCATTTTATAAATGAAGAACATTAATGATTTATCCAGAGTTATACATCTGAGGCCAGATTTGAACAAGGGTGTTCTTGACTCCAGACCCAGCACTTTATCCACTGTATCACCTGTCTGCCCCATATATGTGATATTCTATTTATCTCCATTTGGGTCTTTGTGTAGACCATCCCCCAATGTCTGGGATTTATTCCTCTGCTGAATCAACCTTAGCTCCTTCAAAACATCAACATACATTTATTAAATACTTAATATGAGTATTGGGACTATGTCAAATGCTGAGAATACAAAAATAAAACAGTTCTTACACCCAAGGGATTGTAAACCTAAAAGTATATGAAAGATAATCAGGAGAAAGGGAAGTACTAGATGCTGTGGAAATCTGAAAGGACCTGGTGTAGGAAGTAATGTTTGAGTTTAAGGAAAGACACTAGGAACTCTGAGAGATGGGGATAAGGAAGGAGTACATTCCAAAATTTGGAGATACCTCAAGCAAACACCTATGTATATAGATGGGAAATGGAGTGTCATGGGTGAGAAATAGCAAGAAATTTGTTTAACTAAACTGCAGAGTATCTTTTCTATTCTACTTGTATCTCTACTCCTCTACTCTCAAGGCAGATAAAATATAAGCTCCTTGAGGTCAGGGATTGTTTTAATCTTTCCATTTTTTCCTGAATACCTAGGACAGTATTTTGTCTTAACAAGAAAAATGTTTTGCTGAATTTGAAATTTCTTTTAAAAAAAACTTTTTAAATTTTGATTTTTTAAAATTTTATAACACTCATTCTGAATGTATTCCTCTCCCCTTGCCCACAAAGTTTTGTTCCTTATAACAAAGAATAAAAAATAAAAACAAGAAATGCATCAATACTAACTAAACCATCCACCAAATAGGAATATATAATAAGATCTTAGATTTTGAACTGGAAGGGACCTTAGAAATCCTTAAGCCTTTTATCTTACTTCATATCACTTTAAAGTTGGCAAAGCATTTTGCAAAAATATCACCTTTTATCCTCACAACAACCCATACTATCCTTTAAACAGAAGGTAAGGGATTAACCCAGAATCACACAGCAAATAAGGATTTAGACTCTGGTTAGACCAGATACTTTATATGCAATGCTTCATGCCCATGGTCCAAGATTCTGCCAAGAAAGCATTATTTTCTAATGTCCTGGATCTTTCATGATGCCAAAAAGCGTTACCAGACATCTCCTAGGTTTAAGAAAAGAAAACCTTTACTTGACTGTTCTCTCCCCCTGAACTATCAGCTTATCCCTCTTCCCTTTATTAGTAGAATTTTATTGTCCTTGATCTTTAAACTATTAATAGCTGGAGCTGCACAAAACAAGCCTGGAGACAAGTTTTAGAGATCAAGTAGTGAGTTAATTAATCACTTTCAAAGTAAGGAATACAGTTTGCAAACTGGAAGTTCTCCTAGGCAGGAGACTTTCACCTGTTGAAGGAAAGGTAGAGGTTTCATACACAAATCATAAGTGGGAAGGGATGGGAAGATGGATCATAATGCAATCATTCCCAGGACTTAGTTTCTCACTACAAGCTGACAAGTACAGAATAATATGGGTGTTCTCCAGTCCCGTGGAAACAGTTCTTAAGTGATTGTTTCAAATAAGAGAATCATTATTTGGGAGACAGAATTCTGTGATGGAACACATTCTGCAATCTTTAATTAACTTAATATACATAGGAGAACATCAAGAATTGATTGATCATTTCAAGTTGCATTGAAAGATTTATTCACAAGTCAGAGTTTGCTGAGAAAATGGTAGCTGTGAAAAATCTAGATTATTAGTATATTTTTTACACATCATATCAATAATTGGTATACAGACAAATTCAATTAGCCAACAAGATTGGTTGTATCTATTATGTGTCAGATACTGTTAGGAGCACTAGACCTAAATGAAACATTTTTACCTGACATGTTGAAAACAGATACAAGGTAATTTTGGGAATTCTAAGAAAAAGTTGACTATGGTCATTGACTCTCCTTTTTCACCTCTTAGTGTCTTCTCATTCCCCTAAAATTTGTCTTCTATCTGAACTACTTGAGTGAAATTACTTTCTCCAAGTCATCCACAATTCTCTTCTTTGCTAAATCTAAAGTCTTTTTTTATTCTTCATCCCTCATGACTCTTTACAACATTTTTCACAACATCCTTTGCACTGCTGATGACTTCTTTCTCCTGGACACACTCTTTCATCCTGAGTTTGCATGACATTGCTCTTTCCTGGTTCTTTTACTGTGTGATTGTCACTTCTTGGGACATCCTTCATGTCCCCTCCTTATCAGTTATATCTCATAACTCCAGTCATCCTTGATTCTTTCTGTAGAGTCAGGAAGACCCGAGTTCAAATCTAGCTTCTGATACTGATGAAGTTAGTGAACCAATTGATGAGGTCAGGGAACCAAATGATGTGGTTAGTGGCAGTGCAGAGAGTTGTGGGAATCCCTTTTTGGTCCATGCAGGTCCAGCGTGAAAGAATTCACAAACCTGAAATATTAGACTGGCAAAAAGGAAGTTTATTGTGGGTATTGCAGAAGTCAGCTTTTTCTAGGAGACTGACTTCTTCAGTGGCAAGGTCCTGACAGGGAGATAAAGGTCCTAACAGAGAAATCCTGGCAGAGAGATAAAGAGGGGTTAATGCTGAGAAGAGAATGTCTGCATAATAAGCTGGGGTCCTGACAGGAGCTATGCCAGAGGTCCCTTGGCATGGTATGATTTCTACTTTTAGACCTCTGCAAATTATGAGTTTAAAATTGCATGTTTTTTTAAGAAAATATGAGACAGGGGTTTCATTTCAATGAGATTCCTTCAATGTTGTCACTGCCCCCAGGCCTAAATTTCCAGTTGAATGAGACCACTTACTGGGAGTGGTCCTGAGCTCAATAGAGATATCAGGTCCATATCTCCAGCTAAATGAGACCACTTAAGTTCAAGCTAAGTAGGAGTGGTTCTGGACTCAACTCAATAGAGGGTGCAGCTAGTCCCACCAAGATAATGAATGAAACTACTTTATCTTGATTCCCTGAGCCGGGCCTCTGCCTGAGGAGGGCCTCTCCCTGAGGAGAGTTTCTCCCCCCCACCCAAGTCAGGACAGTTTCATGGTTCCCCCCATCAATACTTACTAGCTATGTACCCTGGACCTCAGTTTCCTCATCTGTAAAATGAACTGGAAAGAGAAATGACAAGCCAAAGTGATATCTTTATCAAGAAAACCCTAAATGGGATCATGAAGATTCACACACAACTGGAAAGAACTGAACAATAAAAACACTTTTCCAGCCAGCATTTCCCATTCCAAGAATATTACAGGTGCTCAGAATTTTCTAACTTTGTTTTGAGGAAAACTTGTTGTTTATACTTCATTCATGAAGAAGACCAGGACAACAAGGAGGTGATACCATGACAAGTGAATTAGAATGAAGTGAGGGAGGGCTGTGTAAAGTCATCAGCATCTAGGTCCAGAGGCCAGATACAGAGCAGGATGACTAGAGATGGCCCTGAATGCAGTAGGAGACTTTGGCCTTTTTTAAACTTTTGCTGGGTCTCAATTAGACTGAGGCCACACCCCATCAGTGATTAAGGCTAGATTAGAAAAGAGGAAGGAATGGCCTGGAAAGATCCTCAGGGTTTCTAAATGAAGCAGAAACAATTCTGTTTACATTCATTCACTCTGAGTCATTCAGGGTTCAAAGAATGACCCAAATAGGGCTTGGCCTGGGACATATTGCTGGCTGATCTATGAGAGTTTAGGGCATGATCCTCATCTGTAAACTCTTAAATCCAATTCACTTGCATATCATGGTATCACCTCCCTGATGTCATCATGGTCCTCTTCATGAATGAAGGACAAACAATATCCTCCATGAGTATGAGCTGCCCTACTAGGAACCCAACTGGAACTGACACCTGAGCAACACAACTTTTTTTCTTTTTTTCCTTTCCTTTCCTTTTCTTTTCCTTCTTTTCCCGTTGTCCACATAGGGTTTCACATCTTTAGCTATGAGTATTCTGTCCAAAGAAATATAAATTTTGGTTCGCAAGATGATAAACTAAATAAAACATAATTAAAGAGATGAATCTTTTAAGAGTGAAGAGATTATAAAAATCATTCCAGATCCACACAGAAATGATCTTTATAGGATCTTATGACTTAATTTATCCAGTATTGACCATAAAGAATTTCTATGGATGGGGTCATCAGTTTACCCTATACATTTATCAGGATGACTGGAATTGGGAGAATAGAGTACTTCCATATGCTTGCAGAGAATTGAACTTTGTTGCTATCTTTGTGAATTACTGGAGTGCTATATTTACTGAACAAAAGCTCCATTTATAGATTTTGGGAAAAAAAGAAAAGAAAAGGAAATTCATAGGCTGCCTGTTCCCCTCCCCTTAGGCAAAAGGAGTGAAGCAGAGATTCCCTGCAGAGTCTGCTTATGTCAAAAGAATATCAATTATGTACTGACTTATTCCTATTATTTTAACATATGTGACATGGGGAGAGGGGAGGAGAAACATTTAATGATAAGCATATATGTATATTATTTGTCATTACTGAATAATTATTCAAATTCCAAAGTTGGTGGGAGGAACAGAGGAAGCAATAGCTTATGAATCCCAAATGCATGAAAACTCTTAGAAATACAGAATTTACATGTCAAGGATACAAATGGTGAAAAAGCTTTCAAACTCAGGGTTCTTTTTTGTTTGTTTTTTTTTATTTTGCTAAGCAAATTTCATGAAGTATTCTTTCATTGTGTAGATCTTGAATGCTCAACTTCTGCCAGTGATCACAGGATTACAAACACCTGAAAGGCAGAGCGCAGACTAGAGATGAAAGACTTCCTTTTCTTATTTTCCTCTCATTGATCATCAGATTGGTTTTGATCTCTGCCTTTCCCCTCCATCCTGACTTGTGCCCTAATTATCTGAGCCGGCACAATGCTGTTTCAGTATCACCCCTCTTTCCGTTGTAATTGAAGATTCTGAGCTGGCCCGAATCCTGTCGGTGGCCCCATTCAAAGCATTCATTTCTCTTACTAATAGAGCTCTACTACTGTGTTTCCCACTAGTTTGGTTTTCAAATGTTTCTCATCTACCCCCTTTGCAAATATTTTAAAGAAGATAAAAGCTATGACTGAATTGGGACAGAAGAAAGCTCAAGTAAAACTTGAAGTTCATCTTTCACTAAGCCTGCAGCTCTTACCTGAGAGATTTGTTAAGAAACTCTTTTCTCCTGTAGTTTACATGATTTGTGTTTTTTAGATGCTTTGCCATAAATATTATAAAGAGATGATCATACCATTCATAGTTGGAAAGGACCTTGGATATTTTCTTTTCCAGCACATTTTACAAATGAGAAAACTAAATTGCCTAAATTCTTAATCAATGTGTCATCTACAGAGTTGGTATCCGGATCTCTCTTAACTCCTTCTCCAGTACACTTTCCTCAGAGGCATAGTGTGGCATTGTGTCTAGGGAACTAGAAGGCCTTTATAGGCAGGGATTCATTTCTCTGCCTTCCATAGTGCTCTGTATGCAATAAACATTGATTTAAACTTGTTGAAGGCATAGTTCTTTTAAGACAAGGAATAGAATTCTCTGATGTATTCTAGGCAGGATGCTGTTTTAGGCATCAATGGAATTGTTGGAGATTGGGAAAGCCTAAAAACTGATCTAAGTCCTTCAGTATAGGTTAAAATTACTTTCCCACTAACCATAGGAAGCACTGTAAACTCTAGGAACATATACATTTGGTATATTTTGAGAGTAAGAAGGCTAATAACTTATGTTTTCATAAATTCATAATTTATAATTGAAAAGCATTTTGCATATTAACAAATATTTATTAAACACATGTTCCATATGCTGATATTTCATAAAAACATAGGTCTATTAGGGTTCCAAAAAGAAGTAAATGTGATGGGGTACAGAGGTACAGAAGCATCAAACCCCCAAAATATATTGAGGTTCCAAGATTATCCCTCTATAGTCCAGCAAATGGTGGGATTGGGGGTGGTGTCATAAGGTATCTCAAAAGAATTTGTAGATTTAGACCATCTCCAAATCAAGAGGCAAAGATTTTATTATACTGTTGATGGTCGGATAAATTCCAAAAAGTTTTAGCCATTAACAAAGAGGATGCCATTAAGGAAAGCTTAAGTTCTATACCTTCGGAATCTAATACTTAATGTGCAACAAGAAAATGGTATTTACACACATATATTGTATCTAGGTTATATTGTAACACATGTAAAATGTATGGGATTGCCTGTCATCAGGGGGAGGGGATAATTTGGAAAAATGAATACAAGGGATAATATTATTAAAAAAAAAAAGATAATTGTATAAATATGTTTACATATATTGAATATTGTATAGCATATATTGGATTGCTTACTATCTAGGAGAGAGGGTGGGGGGAGGAGGGGAAGATTTGGAACACAGGGCTATGCAACTGTCAATGTTAAAAAAATAATGCATGCATATTTTTTGAAAATAAAAAGTTTAAAAAAAAAAAAAAAAAGGAAAGCTTAAGTTCCTATCTAAGGAGTTGGGGGGGGGGTATTGATTAGACCATTAATTGGCAGACTAACCCTAAAAGGAGTTACCTGTAACAAGGAGAAAGAGGTCATAAAACAAGCCAAGTCCATAGAAAACGTGGCCACAGAACAGGAGGTTCAGGATGAATCTGTAAAGAAGGGGGTACAGGTAGGGTTTTTTTTGTAGGGGAAAAATAACTTGGGGGATTGACATCATAACTTGACTTTCTGACTAGATACAGTAACTGTGAGGTCATGATGATTTTGTCAGTGTGAGAAATTTGGCTAAGAATTCAACTTGGACAGATTGCCTTGAAAGTCTACTTAAGGATAACAAAAGGCCTACTTAAGAACAAAAGGTCCTCTTATAATTTTATCTGTGCTCCTTCTAGCTTGCCTGGGAATGGGGGGAGGAGGGACTTTGTTGCTTGCCCAGCAAAATTCATGCTTTCCTGTATATGCCTCTTTCTATGGCCCACAAGCTAGCAAAGACCTGGGATCTTTTTGTTGGGGTCTTACTTCCCCATCGAATGGAGTTGTTCACTTGAATCTAGGTCTATTGACTATAATATCCATTGTACTACGATAACATATCTGACTATAATATGTACTGTACTACTATAATATATGACTATAATCAGTTTTATCCATCCTAAACTGTTTTTTTTTTAAACTAGGGCAAAGATCATAATAATAGCAACAGTAATAATAACTAGCATTTATATAATGCTTTAAGATTTGCAAAAAGGACATGGCAGTCAAAACTGCTATAGCTAGATTCCTGAAACTCAGAGAAATTCTTCCTTGAACGCAGTGAAAGAACTTATATGCTCAAACTTTTATATACACATTCGGTTCTAGTTCAGCAACCAACCAAAAGGCTTTTTGTCACCATAAAGTAAATCGAAAGAAAACAGTCTGAAGTGGGGGATAAGAGTGTGGACAAGGATTCCTTCATCATGTATGGGGGTTCACCAATCATCCATATAGGTTGGAAGCAGGCAGGATATATTGTGTGTGTCCTTAGGATTGCATTTTTAATCAGTACAAATGCAAAATGTCATGTTTAGATTAAAATATCAATCTCTCAAATACAAATTTTGGAAAGCATGACAAGAGAGAATTTCCTCTAGGAGGAAAAAAAGTCTAGGGGCTTCAGTATTGCAACTTCAATATGTCAATAATTGAGAAAGTTAACATAATTTTAGGTTATTTTGAGATGGCACAGGGGATAGAGTACTGATATAGAGTGAGATCTTTGGGGGAGAAGGGTTGGAAAGGCCCTGATGTGAACTGTGTCCCCTTTAATCTGTGGGGGAAGAGTGACTCAGGTTTCAAACTCTCCTCTAAGAGGGGCACATCTCCTGTCCATAAAGGAAACTCCCAAGATAAGTAATCTCATTCAATTTTGAATTGAATTGAATTAAAAATCAGTCTCTCAGATTCATCCAGAGATTCAGGGCCAAAGATCAAAGCAGCTCCAATATATCTAGCTGTATGCTCAGACATCTTTGCAGAAGTCCTAATAGGAGTGTGTCCACTGATGAAGATATTTTCTTCTCTGTATAAACCCATCTTTGCAATAGTCCTGACAGGACTTCGTCCACTAAGAAAGCTGTCAGTGCAAATAAATCCCCTTTTTGCCACAAACTTCAGGTTTGCAAATTCTTTTGCAAGGAATCTGTGACATCTTCTAGAGGGGATCTCTTGCCCTCAATTCTTGCACCTCATCAGTACCAGGCTTAGAGTGAGTAAATCTCCTCATTCTGAGTTCAAATCTGGCCTCAAACACTTACTAGCTGTGTGACAAGTCATTTAATCCTATTTGCCTCAGTTTCTTCTTCTGTAAAATGAGCTGGATGAGGAAATGCAAACTACTGCCAAGAAAACCCCAAATGAAGTTATGACTATAAACAACTGAACAACATTGAAAGGCATAATATCTACCTTGGTTTTTGTTTTTCATTTTCAAATGATACCATGACATCAGGGAGGTGATGCCATGATATGCAAGTAAATTGGATTTAAGTGAGGATGGGTTAGTATCCAGATATTAATACCATTGTATTCTGTCTGGTTCAGATCTGTTTAAATTATGTTATTCAGTTCTAGGTAGCCCATTTTAATAATAAGATCAATAATTTAGAGTATATTAGTAAGAACCATGATACCTCAAAACAATGCCAAATGGGGATTAGCTGGGAGAACTGTAAATGGGAGAAGAGGACTTAAGAGAGCCATAATGACAGTTTTCTAATATAGAAAAGACTGATACAGAAAAGAGTCTTTAAAGTTTTTCTGCTTGGTGAAATGTGGTACAAAAGGGCA
Source organism: Sminthopsis crassicaudata (assembly GCF_048593235.1). Taxonomy (NCBI): domain Eukaryota; kingdom Metazoa; phylum Chordata; class Mammalia; order Dasyuromorphia; family Dasyuridae; genus Sminthopsis; species Sminthopsis crassicaudata. Next base: position 621,022,190 of record NC_133617.1, read on the forward strand.
GATTTTATCTTAATATAAGAATTCCAAAATAGGTTGCTCCAAATTGAGAGACAGTAGGTAACCCCTCAATGGATATCTTCTAAAAAAAAAAAATTAGATGACAACTTATACTGCAGAGGGATTCTTATTCCAATACAGCTAGATTAGATGGCCTCTTTCATCTTTTCTGAGTGTAACGTTCTGTGGGCTACGAGAAAGGTAAAAACTTTATTATTCCTACCAACTTGTAAACTCCCCAAAGATGGGAACCATTTCATTCATCTTTGTATCTCCCTTAGGTCACATTACATTGGTGTTCTTTGTACTTTTTGTTGGTATGAACTGAAATGACTAGCAAGTTACATGAGTAACAAAAAATTTCAAAAGTGCATATAGTCCTTTAAGAATTACTAAGTAATTTTCTCTCATTGTGTTCTCTTCTTTTTTTTTTTTTTTTTTTTTTTTTTTTAAACGAGGCAATTGGGGCTAAGTAACTTGCCCAGGGTCACACAGCCAGGGAATGTTAAGTGTCTGAGGTCACATTTGAACTCAGATCCACCTGACTTCAGGGTTAGTGCTCTATCCCCTGTACCAACTAGCTGCCCCTCCATTTTCTCTCACTGTGAACCTGTGGGTAGGTTGTGTAAATATATTCTCCATTTTATAAATAAAGCTGATTTTGTATCTTGTTTAGATTCCACCAGCTAATTAATAGCAAATTCAGAAATACTGTACAACTATGCAATTTGGGTTTCCAGTCGAGTCCTGAGAACAGTCAAACAGAAGCAGAATTAGGATCATAGGATTTAGAACTGGAAAGAAACTTAGCATCTCATTTAACTCTAATTTTATATTAAGGAAAATGAGATCAAGCTAAAATAAATAAATAAATAAATAAAATAATTTCACTTCTTTACATATTAGGGATAGAAGAGTTGGATTTGAAACTGGTTTCTCCCAATACTCTATCTACTATTATGCATAGGAATAACAATTCTGGGAACAAGGTTTTGTTGCAATAGAAATGAGAAGAGAATATTGCATTTTCCTACAAAAAGTTGGTCATGTGTTTAAAAAAAAAAAACAGTGCCAGATAAATGGCGAAGTGGATAGAGCACCAGTCCTCAAGTCAAGAGTTCAAATTTGACCTCAGACACTTAACACTTCCTAGTTGTGTGACCCTGAGCAAGTCACTTAACCCCAATTTGCTTTCCAAAGAAAAAAGAAACATACTCTTTAAAAAAAAAAAAAAAAAAAAAAAAAAAAAAACTTTTTGAAGCCATTCTTTGAGGTATTAAGTGGGTGCCTCCCAGTATGCCCAGTATAAGAACCGGCTGGTTCATAGTCACTCAAAGGTCAGAAGCCATAGAACCAATAAGAGATTTCAAAAACAATGATTAGAATCCCATAATCTAGTTAATTCAAAAATATCTGTAACAAATAACTTTACTATTGATAAAAACAGCTAAAGTTTAAAGTATTAGAGAATACACAACTTATCTTTCTTCTTTCCCTGGTTCCTATCTTTCCCTTTCTACTCCTTCCAAATCATAACTTATAGATATACTTTTGTTATTTCAAATAGAGCTTAAACCTGACTCTATTGTTCAGCTGCATCTGAGAAAGGAAATTGTTAGGAGTCTGCCAAAGCCTTGTTGTGACCCATTTTTATGCTTTCCTCCTTGTTGGAGGATTCTTGTTAAACCACATACTCTATGTTATCCAAAGCAAGATAGTTACACTGATATAAAGTCTTATCCTGGCTTTAAAATTAAAAGGGAGGAAAATTGAAAATAGTTTTGATATGTTACCTTCCTAGATTTATGAAAGCTGATAGAAGAAAAGTTTGCACACAATTTCTTTCTTTGCATTCAATGTATTTATTGATCTTTTATTTATTCATTTTATGTCTTTGTTTCTTACTTAACTACCACTGCAAAATAACCTGGTCTTTGACTTATTTTAATTTTCACTACCTTTAGAAAACCATCTAAGAATCACTCTTGCAATTGATCTGAAGGGAAAAAAAATGTTCCTATATAAATTCTGCTCCCTTGCTTCTGGATTTTCTTTTGACATAAGTGAGCTGATGAGAAGTTCCCACAGTTTGGCTATGTTGATTCCTTGATCCTCCAATCTCCCACCATTTAACAGTATAAAATATATTCAATATCCACTGTGCAAACTGTCTCCTGAGAGAAGGAAATCATTTTTCTTAATCAATACTCCAAGACTGAGAATGTTTACTACAACTGATGATACTGGTATACTTCATTTTATTGTGCTTTATTTTATCGCACTTCTCAGATATTATGTTTTGTTGTTTTTTTTTTTTAAATTGAAGGTTTGTGGTAACCTTCTTTGATCATTTATTGCCATCATTTTTTCAACAGCATATGCTCACATCATATCTCTGAGTTGCATTTTGGTAATTTCCACAGTTTTGGGGCACCACAAATTACACCCATATAAAACAATGAACTTAATAGATAAATGTTCTCTGTGTCTTGACTATTCCACTGACCAGCCATAACTCCATCCCTCTCTCTCTCTTTGGCCTTCTCTATTCTTTGAAATACAACAATATTGAAATTAGGTCAATTAATATCCCTACTGTGATCTTTTGAAAGTAAGACAATCAATTCAACAAATTTCAGTGTTGTTTTATTTTAAGAAACTATCACAGCCACCCCAACCTTCAGCAACTACCTCCCCTGATCATTCAGCTGCCATCCATAGTGAGGGAAGACTCTCTACCAGCAAAAATATAACTCAGATGATGGTTAGTGTTTTTTAACAATAAAATGTTTTTAAATTAAAGTATGTGGGGTTTTTTTTTTTTTTTGGTTTTTTTTTTTAGAAATAGCTATTGCATGCTTAATAGGTTACATTATCATATAAATATAACTTTTATGTGTACTGGGAAACTAAAAAGAGGAACCAAATGGGTAATATCTCTAAAATATGCCTGTCATTTACTTGCTTTGCTATTATTTGCATTGAGAGGCAACCTGTGTAGTGAATAACAAGCTATCCTGGAATCAGTTCTGTTCCCATCTCTGATACATACTATGTGTGTGGTTCTAGGCAAGCTATCTGTCTTTTCAGTACTCAGGACAGATAAGACTCCAAGCTGCAGAATAGATAAAATGGTAAAGAGTCTACAAGAAGTTCCCTATATCAATGAAATCAAAATTTTATAGAATCATTGCAGGGGATGGAGGAAGGAAGGAAGAAAGGGAAGAAAACGGGAAAAAAGAAAAGGAAGGGAAGGGAAGGAGGAAAGAAAGAAACATTTGGGGCCACCTCCAGACATCCTGATCTATATCTTGCCACTGGACCCAGATGGTTCCTGTACTCCTAACTTCTCAAAACATCTTGTGTAGCTTTGTGCCCACTTGGTATTTATTTGCTTGACTCCATATTATATGGAAAGAAAGAGATAGACAAAAAACTTGTAACAGATAAGCATAGTCAAACAACAAATCTCGTACTGTCCTTGTCCAAAAATGTGTTCCTTTCTGCAATCATCTATGTGTCAGGAAGTGGGCAGCAAGTTTCATCATCAATCCTCTAGAATCATGACTGATCATGGTATTAATCAGAATCGTTTTGAAATTTGGTTTTACAATGTCGATATTACCATATAAATTGTTCTACTAATTTCATTTTGCTTCAGACCACAAATTGTTCATTCTCCAGGAAGTTAACTATTTTGTTTGCAAATTCTGTATTTTAAAATCTAACTCTTCATGCTCCACCCAAAACTCAGCCTCTTTCTAGCTTTGCTATTTTTATTAATAATTATGCAATAATAATAAGAATCAACTAATCAACTAGGGCTATAACTTTATTTTCAATATGGACTTTTCCCTCCTCCCTCACTGTTCCACATGTAATTAGCCAACAACTCCTATTAATCTTTCTTTATAATAGCTCTCGGATCTTTTTCTTTCCCTTTTTTCCCCCAAGTAAATAGGCTGTACTGGATTGGATCAATTGGATTAGATAAATTAGTCTTTTTAAAAAACAGTTCTCTTCATTATGTATAGATGTCATCCACAACTCTTATATATCTTCCCTAAATACTTTCCATTTATATACTATTCTGTTACTCAGAAACCACTAGTCCTTCAACGACCTTGGCTACTTGGAACATAGTCAAGAAGACTAGAAGGAAGGAAACGAACACTTCCAGGCATAATAAATGTCATAAAGTCCATACACTCAATTTCATATACTTATTTTTAAAATGCTAATTAAGAACTAATATCCTTGAGCTCAGATATTAGGTACTCTTGTTTTAAACACAGTTTTAGAAAATGTGTTTATCTAACTTTTATCTCCACAACAAGGAAGAAGCAACAAATTAGAAGGTTGGGGAAGGAGGAAAAAGCCTGTGTTCCAGACAGCTGAATTAATGTAATTAGCAACATTTTGAATAAATGAGGAATTACTTTAATAAAAATTATTTTTTTTTCCCCTGAGGTTGGGGTTAAGTGACTTGCCCAGGGTCACCACACAGCTAGGAAGTGTTAAGTGTCTGAGATCACATTTGCACTCGGTTCCAGCTGAATTCAAGGCTGATGCTCTATCCACTGGGCCACCTAGCTGCCCCCATGTAATAAAAATTAAATTCTTGCTATCCATCTATGGCAATATAACTAGTGGCATGCTTAGTGAAGATGAATGTTCTTCTGAATGTGTCAGTTGCATCTAAGGACAACATTTCAAATTAGACTCTTGTTCTTTTAAAATACAATTTTATGAATATTTTGCTTTTATGTTGCCTAAATTTCCCTCTCCCCACTTCCTCCACTCTCCACAACAACACCACTGCCACCTATCTTTGAGAATCATCTCTTATTTTAAAAAAAAAAAAAATTATAATTTCAGAAGGACAAAAAATCAGCAAAACAGATCAATACATTGAAAGGAATCTAACAATATATGCAATGTTCCACATCTAAAGATCATTGCCCACTACCCCCACCTCTGCAAAGGAATAAGAGAATGTATCTTCTCGAAATTCTTATTTGGACTTATTTATGACTGAATCAGTTATTTTTTAATTAAATTCCTATACTTAATCTAACAAACTTCTATTTATTTGATCAGTCTCTTCTCTCCATTTAGGGGAGAGGGAAGGAGAAGGGAAGAAGGAGATACAGCAAAATCACCCAGATTCTCTAAAATAGAGTTCCTTTCATAATTCTAACCTCTAGGGAGAAAGGAGCTTTGTTTTCAACTTATTTCAGGTTAATTAAATGAATGAGTAGGGTCTGGAAGGAGAGAGAAATGAGGGTGTGACCTAAGATATGATCTGAGTTTTGAGGCCTGTTTACTGAAAGAGTAAATGGAAGCCTAGCTAAATCAAACGAGATTCCTCAAAAGTTGGTGAGAAAATGGGCAAGGCACCTGCAAACAAAGAGAATGTGGATCACAACATTGTATTTTCGCCTTTTTGGTTGTTGTTTTCTTGCTTGTGTTTTTCTTGGGTTTTTTTTTTCCTTTTGATCTTTTATTTTTCTTGTGCAATATGATAAATGTGAAAATATATATTTTTTAAATTCCACATATTTAACTTATACTAAATTACTTGCTGTTTAGGGGGAAAAAAGGGAGAGGAAGGGAAACAATTTGGAACACAAGGTTTTGCAAGGATGAATGTGGAAAACTATCTTTGCACGTATTTTGAAAAATAAAAAGTTATTATTAAAAAAAAAAAAAAAGAAAGAAAGAAAAAAAAAAAAAAGAAAATGGGCAAGGGAGATTGTAGCTATGGTCCAAACAAGGGAAAGTTATAACTAAATCAAAGAGAACACAGAGATGATAAAATTTGTCTAAAACCATGCCTTTAGCTAATCGAGCTGGGGTTCAGGATTTAGGCAATACTCTCCCCATTGATGGAGATAGTGATTGGATAATCACTACCCAAAGCTTCCTGCCTGCATGAGGGGAGGGGTTCAGAAGAGTTTAGAAGAGAAGAGATTCTGTTTTCCAGCTTCATGAGTACATACAATTTCATAGCTTTTCTAAATGTTTACTTCCTCCCTAAGACTTTTGTCTCCCAGCACCTGAACCACTGGAGTTCTCCCTCTCTCCTAGTAGAAACCCTAGAGGGACATTGAGTGAGATTTCTCTCTACCAATAGATACCTAAGCTTTGAGTATGGGTTATAGTGCTAGTACAGTTTCTGTCACATATTAGGTGTTTAATAAATGCCAATAAATTGATTTTTCTGGCTCTAAAGCTTATTACCTGTTTGACTTTGGTAAAATAAAGGGGTGAGGGGTTTGAAGTAGATGGGCCTTGTGGTCTCTTTCTATCAGCTATCACCCAAGCGCAATGATCACACCAATAATCACACCAAGCCAATGATCAATCAATTGATTAATAATACTATACTGAAAATATCTCTTGCTTCTATCCAGCAAAGTAAAAAAAAAAAAAAAAAAAAAAAAAAAAGGAAACTCTACTTTTTAGATTTTTACTTGGGAACTGAAACCTTAGATCTTATTCTTGTTCTCTATCCCACCTCTTCCCCATCATCAGCACACCCCACACTTGGCTACTTAAAATACAAAAGTCAATTTGAGTGGAAAAGAACTTTAACCCTAATCCTTGTGGGAAGCCAAGTAATTCCTTGTGCCTGACATTCCCTATCAAAATCAGAATCCCTCAAACTACCTGAATCCAGAATTAATTGCCTAATTAATTACCCAGCTTCTATATCTAAACACTCCTGAGCTCCCTCCCCTCTTAACTTCACTCTCAACTGGAAACAGGATCACAAGTGGCATCTGTCCTTGAACCCTAACCTTAACTCCCTAGGACCTTTTTTTGCTCTCTATCAATTGATTCTAATTTCCACTTTTGGCTTAATTTATCCTTTCTTTTTTAGCTCTAATCTTTTATATTAAACCCTTTCATTATTTTTCCTTAGGCCTTTTCTTTCTTGAACTCCAGTTTCCCATAATTGTATAGTATCTCCATTTCCCTATTTCTAGCATTTTTAGAACTCTGGCCACAGCCTTTATACCCCCATGTTTACATCAAAAATGCATGAGGGAATCTTCGCCCTTATTTGCTTCTTTAGCCACCAGGTAGCATTGTTAACCACTTATTAAAAAAGAACCCAGGGGCAGCTAGGTGGTGCAGTGAATAAAGCAGCAGACTTGAAATCAGAAGGCCCTGGGTTCAAATTTGACCTCAGACACTTAACACTTCCTGGCTATATGACCCTGGGCAAGTCACTTAACCCCAATTGCCTCAGCAAAAAAAAAAAAAAAAAAAAAAGAACCAATGCTCCACCCTAATAGTTAGGAAAGTACTGTGAAAATGAGTGACTTATATATCTCTCAAGACAACTCTCCCTGGTCTCCTTAGACAACAGTTTCCTAGCCTCTTTTGTATTATAGGATACTTTGGCATCTAGAGAAGACCATGGACCCTTTTTCACAATGTTGTTTTAAAATGATTAAAATATAAATACATAGGGCTGCAAAGAAAACCAAAGATTAGTATGTGTATGTGTGTGAGGGTAAGATATCATATTTTTCCCATCTAAATTCATGGACTCTTTAAATTTATAGATTTCTGGGTAGTTCATGAACTCCAGGTTAATTCCTGTGGTAGACTAAAGTAGACTTACTGATATGCACTTATCCAATCAGAATAGTTCTGAGCTCCCACCTACCAGAAATTCAGCTCCTTTCCTGAATAAACTAAATTTCACTGGAGCATTGTCATTTGACCATGATATAACGGGACTATGTATACAATGTTACATTCTTTTGCTTAGGATCAATAAAGGGGCTAAATTATAAATGATAGGACATCTATAGTAATATCTCATTTTATAATGAGATATAATGAGAAGAGTAGAGAGGAGTAATGGGAAGTTTTATCACAGGTTGACCTTACAGTATTTATTTTACCCCAAATGATATAGCCTTTAAAAAAAAAAAAAAACACACACAGAATGGAAAATACAAACTTAAATAACTACAACTGGCTTCCCAGAATACTTGTGAGTGTAAGAAAGTGTCAATTCATATATTTCATAATTTCCTTTTATTAATTACAAAACTTTACTGTATATTTCCTCTATTTCAAATTCCCTGCAGTAATTCAATAGCCATTCTATTTTGAAGGGAACACAGAAAGAAGATAGAACTAAAGGACTTAAGTAAGTCAAAAAACCTAATTTAAAATTCCAACTTTGACACTTGGCCATTACACTTCCCTGAGCTTCAGGATCCTAATCTGTAAAAATGGGAATGATATAATTTGTACAAACTACTTCATAGTATTGTTGCTATATAAGTCCTTTCTGGAATGGGAATATACCTTGTTATTATTATTAAGCCTTTCTTTATAGTCCCCCCCAATACTATTTTCATTCTAGAAAATAGCAGCATTACCAATTGTCATGTTATCAAACACTATAATACAATCGAGTATTTTTATGTTTGGCTAGCTGCTTTCATAGGGGGAAAAAGACTGATATTTTCCATCTGATATTTTTGCATGAATTCACATTTTATCTTGGACATGTTTGACAATGACCAAATAGTTTGCCATGGTAAATGAATTTCACTGTTAATTGTGATTGTAAAAAAGGCTACAGTGTATATACTGCCAAGCTTAATGAGAGAAGTATTTAAATAATAGTCTATCTAACCATTTAGTAGCATCTCATTAAAATTTCAAATATTCTTTGACAATTTTCCAAAATTGGATTAAGAAGATTCTGTTACATTGGAATTGAAGAAAATAAATGGTAGAGTGATACAAAGACAGAATAAAAGGCATTTTCTAGATGGAGAGGCATTAGCTGCATGGTCCTGCAGGATTTTAATACTAGCATCAGTCTTACTTGACATTTTGATAATTACTCTGGAAAAGGTAGAACACAATCAAATCTTCACATTCTCTTATAAGACAAAGTTTTTGAGGTTGTAAAATGCCACGCTGATGAAGAATAACCTGCAAGAAAATCTCACAAACCTATATGAATGTGAAAAAAGTGAGAGCTCTTCAATATAAGCAAGTATTAGGTATTGAATAAGTGAAGGACAGAAGAAAGAAAATTAAAATGAGGACAGCCTTGGAAGACTTTGGCATAATTTTTTTATTGAGGCCAAAAAAAGGTAAGGAAATGCCCAGATTTACCTAAAAAAGACTTCTTTTAAAAAGGCAGAACAAAAAGCATTGTCCAAAAAGTAAATAAAACTTTAGTTGTCATTTGCATTTATTTCTGATATAATCTGTTTACATCAAGAAAAGCCAAATAACTGCAAAGCTCTAAATGAGAAGGACTAAAATTACCAAAAAGTTGATGAAGTTTTATAAGACAATAAGGCTAAAGAAAACAAAATACAAACAAAAAAATACTCTGAAAGGAGTAGTCAAGAGAAAAAAAGTACCTAAATTTATATGCTAGATAAGAAATAATTTCTAATACAATCTTATAATAAAGGTTGAATACCCCCAAAACAGATCTTTAGAATAATGATCTAATCAAAAAGCATTTTACTATATACCTTTTGCATTTCAGACATGGTGCCAGCCACAAATACAAAAAAGGACAGTCTCTATAATAGAAGAACTTCAATTCTATTGGGCAGCAGAGAGAGTAGAAAAGGGAAGAGAGGGAATTATAGAAGGGGAAAAGAGAGTTATTACAAGCACAAGTAGAAGAGTTAGTATTGGCAAAAAGGGCCACCTCATCTTCTGAGATTAGGTAAAGGAAGAAAAAATATTGGGTGAGGTGGTACAGATACAGAGGTGTTTTGAATTATGAAATTGAATGTGAGAGGTAGGTTTTGAAGAATGACCTTACTTTTTAATTGAAGGAATAGTGTAAATGACTTGAGAGAAGAGAAAGTTTTGGATAGCTACTTTGAGAAATAAGAAGGAAATAAGGAAGGAATAAAAATACTTGTCATGTAGCAGCAAGAGAGAAAGTGAGATTGGATAGCATAAATTTATAGTGGATTTAGCCAACCCACTTGCATGACTTCTTGAGAAAGACTAGAAAAAGTCCAAGGTGAGAGTAATCCAAGGCTGGAATTTGGAAAGACTTAAACAGAATAAGACAAAAGGAAAATGAATCCAGCTAAAGCATCCAGATATGAAATTAGCACCTAGGAAAACAGAGGTTTTCCTAGCAGATTGAGCAGAGATTGCTAAGGAGGAAGAAAAGTTTAGGATGGGTAAAATAGAGAGATGAAGAGACAAAAAGTTGTGGTCTGATACAGGAAGTTAATTTTTTTTTTATTTAGAATTTTTTTCCACAGTATATATGCATGAGTAATTTTTAAAATAATATTATCCCTTATATTCATTTTTCCAAATTATCCCCCCCCCTCCCTCCACTCCCTTCCCCCCAATGACAGGCAATTCCATACATTTTACATGTGTTACAATATAACCTAGATACAATATATGTGTGTAAATACCATTTTCTTGTTGCACATTAAGTTTTAGATCAGGAATTTAATTTATAGATTGTGGAAGGGAAACTTATGTGCATGAAAAGATGAAGGGTAAGACCATCCCTGAGTGTGTGTCACAAATTGAGTAAAATTGCAGATCTAGGAGTTGAGGGGGGTTTGGCAAATTGGGAAGCAGGATGATTTGAAGCAAAATCAAAAGTAGTATGATCTGGAAAAGCATTTCTTTTTTTTTATTTAATTTAATTTTTTTATTTTATAATTATAAAATTTTTTGACAGTATATATGTGTGAGTAATTTTTTTTATAACATTATCTCTTGTATTCATTTTTCCAAATTATCCCCTCCCTCCCTCTACTCCCTCCCCTAGATGACAGGCAATCCCATACATTTTACATGTGTTACAATATAACCCAGATACAATATATGTGTGTAAATCCAATTTTCTTGTTGCACATTAAGTATTAGATTCTGAAGGTATAAGTAACCTGGGTAGATAGACAGTAGTGCTAACAGTTTACATTCACTTCCCAGTGTTCCTTCTCTGGGTGTAGTTGTTTCTGTCCATCATTGATCAACTGGAATGAGTTGGATCTTTTTTATGTTGAAGATATCTACTTCCATCAGAATACATCTTCATATATCATTGAAATATACAGCGATCTTCTGGTTCTATTCATTTCACTCAGCATCAGTTGATGTAAGTCTTGGAAAAGCATTTCTTTGTAGGTCCATGTTAAAAATCTTTATTTTCACACATAAAAAAGTAATCAGTCCTCATGAGTTAGGATGATACAAAAAAAAAAAAAAAAAAAAAAAAAAAAAAAAAAAAAAAAAACCACTGTATTTAGAGTCAAGTTCCTGGTTCAGATCTGAGCTCTGATTCTTACCACCTGTAACCTTCAGTAAGTCACCTCACTTTTCTAAATTTATATCCTCATGGATATTGATGATATCAGACTTGATGAGATTTTCTCTTCCAGATCTAAATCTATGTTTTAAAGACCTGTCTTAATTCTTTTTTGTTGTTGTTTGCATTTCAGTTTCCAACAAAGGAACAGTGCCTTATTCTGTGACCACATCACCTCCACCTCCTCCACCAGCACATCCTTCAGCTCAACCAGCCCTTCCAACCTCTTACCCAACACAACCACCAGTTCCAAGTCTACCTCCTAGAAATATCAAAATTCCCCCTGAGCCAAAGTAAGTAGGAAATACATCCTTCTAGTCCTTTGGATCAACCCAAAGATTGCTGTATAGTTTTCTGTTTAGTTGTTGGTACTATTCATTGAGAATGGTTGACTTCATGGAAAACTACTTAATTGGTATCATTGGTATGCTTTTGGTCCCCCCAAAATCATTTTTAGAATAGATAGATCTTCACAAATATCTGACCATCAGCTTTCTGTTCATAATATGACTGGGATAGAGTAAGATTATTAGCTTGAGAGAAAAGAAACAGAAGAATTAGAACTGAGGGGAAATTAAGAAAAGAAAATTTAGTCAATAGAAAGCCACTGCTTTTTTGCAGCAAGAAATCAGTTCAATAAATATTTATTAAACCTCTATCCTGTTCAAGATATTGTGATAGGCTTGAAGGATTCAAAAATAAGTACAACACAAATATGGCTCTCCAAGAGTTTAAACACTGTTTCTTTTTTGTTCTCAAAAAGAACTAATGACACCAGGAAGATGATGTGTTGACTTGCAAGTGAATTGGATTTAAGTAAGGCAGAGTTGTGCAGATTCACAGCTGAAGATGATAACTCTTCACAACTATTTAAATAAAGGGAATGAGGGAATAAGAAAAGTAAAAAAAAAAGATTTCCAATTTTAAGCCTGGGAAACTGTGAAAATGGTATAGCTATTAACATAAACAGGGAGTTTAAGAGGAGAAAGCAGATGATAAATTCAGTTTTAGATAAATTGAACTGATGGTGCTTGGAGAATCATAAATTCTAGAACTATTGAGAAGGCATATGGAAAATGAAAGTAGAAGAACAAGAGTTCTTCAAGGTTGTTGGAGTATAGAAAAACAAATTTACATAAATTAGATAACTGAAGCTGTAGAGATCGATTACATCCTTAAGGGAATTAATTCAAATAGAAAGAAGGACTTAGGCTAGAACCTTATGACATTTAAAAGAAAAAGGAGAAAGAGGACCCAGTTTAAAAAAAAATGTAAAAAGAATATGCAGAGGAAGAAGGAGAACCAATGGAATGCTATGTAATATTACAAAAACAAAGACAGGCAGAAGAAGGATCTCTCCAAGACCAAATATTACAGAGAAATCAAAAAAGGATAAGGAGAAGAGAAAAGATTCTTGGGGTTTGTTATAGGGATGTCATTAATCACCTTAATGAGAACAGCTTCAATAGAATGATAAGGAGAGAAGCCAGATTGAAAGGGGTTAAAAGCAGTGAGAAAATGGAGGCAGTGAGTGCAACAAATTAGGAACCTTGGCATAAGTGAATGTGGCAATGGTTTTCTCTGTTCTGGTCTCTAAACTCTCAGGAGTATTGTTTTGAGTTTTGTAACACACTATAAAACTAGGATTCATCCAGAGGGAATACCCAAGATTGTGAGGAAGGACAGACTGAAGGAACAAATGAACTTGATATAGTTTCTCATGCTGGGTTTGTGGACAAGAGAGATATGTGACTCGAAAATAGTACATAGAAATGAAGTTATCAAAAAGATATATTTATCTGTTCAAAGGATGGTTATTAATATAATCTTAGACAACTTCAATGTCAATTTAGAGGAAAGTTTCTGGTGGTATTCTCCAAGGATCTATCCTTGCTCTCCAAGCATCCATCCTTAGTCCCATACCCAGGAAAAATGACCTGGACAAAGACATAGATAGTATATTTGTCAAATTTTTTAGATGGCAAACATGCTACAGCTAACACACTGGATGACATGATTCTCCTCTGCACCCCCCACCAAAAAATATCTCAACAGAGGACATCAAACTGCCCAGGAATTAAATCCTGCTGACCCTTATTTTTGTATAATAGGAAAGCTAAAAATGGGTTTTACATTTTAAAACACAATTAAATTCTATTTAAAAATGTGAGAGCACAATGAACTTAGAAAAACATGAAAAACTTGCACAAAATAATGACAAAATAAATGAGTAATAATGAGAATATTATAAACAGTAAGTCTTAAGAGTGACTGAGGAAATGAGCCACTTTGACTGTTATAAATATCCAAATCAACTATAAAGGACATATGAAGAAAGATACTATCTGCAATCAGAAAAAAAGCAAATTAAAAGAGTATAATACACACATAAATCTTATGGCAGCTATCTCTAAGGTGGGAAAGGAGGAAAGAAAAATTTAAAGATTTATATAATTTTACATAACTTTACTATATATTTAAAGGGAATAGCAAAATGTATATAATTGATTTGCAATTTCCTGTGCAATCATGTTCATTATCATGCTATATTATAGAAATACTTGTTTTATTCCATAAATTAAAAATAAAATTAAAAAAGTGTGAAAATATACTAAAAATCATTCTTAGCTCAAAAAAAAAACATAAAAAACTAAGAGAGGGTCAAATTTGGTACCAAATCCATAGTTTGCCTACTCCTGTTTTAGAATGATGACTTGGGTAAAATGAGGAAATTAAATGAAACAAATAGAATATCACAAGTAAAATGTGAGAAGTCACATCTTGACAAAAATTTATATGAGGATGTGGATATTTTATTGGATTGCATGCCAAAATATAAAAATGGCAGCTCCCAAAACCTAATGTAAACTTACACTGTATTAAAAGAATCATAGCATTGGAAGTAGAGAAGGTAAGAGTCTTCCTGTATTCTTCCAATGATTAGGTAAATCTGTAGTATTATTTTCTATTCCAAGCATCATGCTTTAAGAAGGATATTGACAAGCTAAAGAGAAGAAGGACATCAAGATTTTCCTCAAGAACTGGTTGTAAAAACTCTAGGCATTGATTTTGGAGAATACTTAGCAGACGAAGATCTTTGTTCAATAATTGTGACATGGGATGTTTGGGGTGTTTGGGAGAATTAGTACCTCTGGGATGAAAAGGGCTGAGTCCTTTTTCAGGGCTGCTCATCTACCTTTGGTGTTCACTTTTCACTAAATCTTCACTTGTGCTCCAAAAAACTATGGCATTCACAGCAGCAGCCACCCTGTGGTAAAACAAAAAACAAACAAAACCCAAGCCAAACCAAGTGAAGAGTAATTAACTAACACACTTCAAACCTATTGATAAATTAGGGGAATGTCTCCTCCAAGTATGTGAAGATCTCCCTGTCTGAGACGTAAAGACCTTTACCCAAAAATGACTACTCAGAGATCACTCAAAATAGAAAGCAGAAAATTATTTATTGTAGAATCTCATGAGAAGTGGGTGGTCCAACTGTGAGTGAAAAAGGGAAGTGAAAGTATTCACTGCAGGAAAGCCAAAGAATCCGTGAATATTCACAGCTTTTTGTAGATTTTGTTACAAGAGATTATATCACAAATAAGAGAGCATTGGGGGGCGGGGAGGGATGGCGCCATCTAATAGATTGTTGCTATCTGGAGAGATTGGAATGGAAGGTTTCTGGCTTAGGCCTTCAGGCTTTAGATAATCAAGCCGACTGTGGTCAAACTAATAGACTAAATACCAATAAATGTTAAATATTGATAAATGTCACTGACTACTGTTAAGTAAATGTGTCTGCTTATGCAGGACACAGGGAAATAACAAAAAGGGGGGGGGGCTAGTACAATACTTATCTTGTAAGTTCTTCATCTTTCCATCTCATACAAAACCCTAATTTGTAAATGATATTTACCATATTTTTATGAAGAACTTACAAATCATTCAAAATCAACCAACATATCTACACATTATTTGTCAAATTCACCATCTGGATCATCTCTCTCTATTACTTTCCAATCTTCTTTCTGAAGAATCATCATTTTAATAGCATCCTCTATATGCAGTATCTTTGACAGGGACCGTTGAACTATGCTGGTTACTAATATAATTATACAAGGCAGACATAAAAATACAAAGATAAATAAAGATTACAATCTAGAGAAACTGAGGCACAACATTACACACTCTCCTTCTGAATATTTGAATTATTGAATTACCTCCCCCTAGATACCTGGGAGGTCTGAGCACCATAATTTTGACCAACCCTATGTGAAGCAAATAAGCCAAAATAAAACTAGAAAAATGCAAGGACAATTTTATGGCAAGGACATGTCTCTCCATGATAACCCCAGAGTTAATTAGCAATGCACATGGTCCCTGTGGGTAGCATGTCAGGTCCTCTGCAGTTGGGGAGCATCTCATCCAGAGAATCCGGTTTGAGATGGAAAGTTCACTATGAGTTAGGGGTGTGGTCATTTGTGCATTTAACTCAGCCTCTGCTTATATAGGGAATAGCAGCACTCAAGACAATCATGCTGCCTGTCCTAAGAGGGGTACCCCAAGTCTATCAGGGACTTCAAAGGAGGGAAAGAGTGGGGCCTGGAGTAGCTTCACCTGTCCCTGCTCAGAAAAAGAGGAGCTGCTACTAGGATCCAGATTTCGGAACAGAGTTATCAGAGTATGCACAGTTAGACCATGAAGGCAGACAAACCCCAAACTTTAGAGGCCTGATCTCAAAATTGCAATGTCCTTTGAGAATGCTGAAATGCCAATTAAGAAACTGGGGTTACAGGGCTGGAGACTGCCAATTCCAAAACAGGTATCTATATCTTGGAGATTTCCTAAAAACAGGCAATCAGAGAATAGTCTGCCAGAGCAATTCCAACAGAATAAGGGATTTCAAAGCTAAAGCATCAAGTAACCATCCCACATATAAAGTTCCTATACATCCATAATAGCAATAGTTACACAATTTAACAATTTCCACCCCAAATTCTAATTTTAACAGCAATTCATCAACCATTTCCCACTCCCCCATATCAATCCAAATTACATCAGGAGCAGGGGTGATGGTCTCAATCTAAGCTGCTTTAGGCTAAGAATGGGTGGAGGCTCTCAGTCCATACAGGAGGTGGGTGTGGCATGCTGACAGCTACAAAACTTCAGATGGGCCAATCCATGTCCCAGAAGAGATTCAATAATCTGTAATTTGACCAAAATCTAGAACAACAACAACAACAACAACAACAACAACAACAACAAAAAACAAAAAAAAAAAAAAAAATCTAACAAAATATATGTTGGAACAGTCTGAGATAGAAAGACTTGGTTCACCAGACTGCTGCCAAATATGAAGAGCCAGCAGCTTCCTAAGTGAAAAGATGAGATTGCTTAACAGGGCAGGCAATGGCTGTCAGCTATAGTCCCAAATAAAGAGCAGTTAAGTCTCACTGTGCTAATT
The DNA here is from genome assembly GCF_048593235.1 of Sminthopsis crassicaudata. Lineage (NCBI taxonomy): Eukaryota > Metazoa > Chordata > Mammalia > Dasyuromorphia > Dasyuridae > Sminthopsis > Sminthopsis crassicaudata. Next base: position 621,039,007 of record NC_133617.1, read on the forward strand.
GTGCTCTCATTAGTTGGAAATCTTTTAAAAAACACTTGAATGTCATAAACACAATATCCAGTAACAGATAGATGATCAGACCAAATACTTATTTGCCCAAGTATTTAGGATATAATAATTACATATAACCAGGTTGGAAACAACAAGGTATGACATAATTGAATTATATTAACAGTTCTTATTGACTATTGCTCTGATCACAGAAATCAGTCATAAGAGGAAAAATGCAGACATGACTATAAAATAACATAAGCAATTAAAACTTAACTTTCAGCAAAACAGGATAAAATAGCTTTAACTCAGTTTTATTCCAGTTAATTCTCCCACTAACTGTCAGAGAGTGGAGTTTTAAAACTCCCAATTAGTATTAATTATAAGCCTAAGAAATTTATCTCCAATAACAAATCCCATTAACCAAAGTTTCAGATAAATCCCAGTTATTTACCATGACCTTATATTGATAACAGTAAGAAATTTATCCCAAAAAGTTCACACATTTCTTACATACTCAAATAGATGTTTCATAAGCTGAATATTATACCAATCATTTTGCTTTTAAAATACCCAATACACACAAAAATCCCAAATTACATATTCTCCACAAGAAAAACATTTTCAAAAGGATGAAAGCAAAAACTATTATTCTTGGAGCCCCTTTAAATAACTGGCATCAATACAGTTAATCAAAACTTCCTATTTTCACATAAAAGAATCTGAAAAGTTCTTAAAAACATTCAATTAAACTTTTTGAAATAACCCTTTAAAACTATAGATCACATCTATGATCATGTTCCTTAAATAAGGAAACCATTATGTATCTAAAGAAACAAATATTTAATCAATTAACATCTTGTAAGAGCAGCTTGTCTCTTTAAAAGATTAGATTGCTTTCTTCAGCAAAAGGAACCAAAGGGCTGCAGCACCTTTCCACTATTGCCCTTCACCCCCCACTTCCAAAGAAGTAGCCTTAAGGAGTAAAGGGGAAGTCATCTAAACCTTTACCCTTGAAGAGAAAAAAAAATTTATTTTCCCATTTCCCACTCAATTTTCCTTTGTAGGAATCCTTCTCATGATTTAGCCAATCAGTTTATTTGCTTTCTCCTAATACTGTTTCTTCCCAACTCTACCAGTTTTCCCAACTATCTCTTTCTCTCTTGCTACATACTTTTCCTTCTGTTTCTCTTACCAACATTATCTTCCCAGAAATACATCCCTTCTCTGTCTCTCTGTGATTACCCTTTTCCCTGTCTTTGTAAAGTCTCAATTAGCATCTTGATTCTTTGACTCTCTCTCTTTTCTCTTTCCCAGTCTCTCCTCACATATACCTTCATTGCTTCTTTCGGTAACTCCCCAAATGACTTATTATTTCATCCTTCCAATTTCTGCAATTTCTTATTTATGTCTGGCCATGAATTAGAGACAAAATATAGCTTCAGCACACTTTCTATAGCTTGATCTTCTAAGTTTAATCTTAAGTATTTTTGAATCTCTTCTTTGAGTTGTTCTAGAAATTTGAAAGATGATTCAACCTTTCCCTGTCTAACCTCTAAGGCCTTGTCAATATTTTGTCTTTTTGGGAAAGGAATTCTTGGTCCCAGTAATGATTAAGTCCCTTAAATCTTACATATTCTGCCTGCCTGCTTGATTACTGTTATCCCATTCTGGATTTACTAGCAGATATTTTTGTTCTGCAGTCATCACTCTTTCTGCAAGGAGATGACGTGCCTCCCACTCTTCCATAGCTACTTTTCGAATAGCTGATTTTTCTTCTGGAGTGAAGAGAGTAGCTAAGATATACAATTCTCTCCTCAACTGTTCTAATTCCCTTTCCAAATGTCTATAGATTAATTCCCTGTGGGCTCCAACTGCCCCTTGGTTCTCCATTTTAATCAAGGGCAGCTGCCTTTGTGGTTCTGCCTCCACATCCAGGGGTGCTGTGGGACAACTGGCTGAATAGGGGGCATATGTGGTGGAGGAATTGCAACTAAAGGATCCCAGAGTAAGATGGGATCTCCTCAGTCTCTGGCCTTTCTTCTACATCTATTGCCTGACTTAGAAACAGCCAGTCTTTTATCCCTGAAAGCAGAGGCTTATATACATTGATTCCTCTGAATTGAAGGGATTTTTCCCATTAACATATAAATTTAGTTGTTGACATGTCCAATTATCAGAGGAACCATATTTTGGCCAAATTATTTCACCACCAATATTCTAGCCACTCCAAACAAAGCAGCAATATGTAATCATCTTTTTATCTTTCCCTTTATCCCTGGGAAGTTCATCCCAGTCTTTAAGACAGCTCCTAAGAAGGCTGTCCACTGGAATTCCTGGGCTAAGGTCTTGACATCAATTCTTGGACTGCTGCTGTCCCATTTTTCAACCTGCCCCAAACCAGGTATCAGTGAAGATCACCCTCATACCAGCAATCATCCGAGAGCTTCCTCAAAAAAGTCCTTTATCATGGGTCGACAACAGTCCCCACAAAGAACAGATTTAGGAGGGCTAATCCCTCGGGGTCTCCCTCAACCCAGCCAATACACCCCCAGACTCCCAAGAGCTTTACCTCAAGTTACACATGTAAGTCTTTCAGACAGCACTGGCCATCAGGACTTTACTTCCTTCCAGTCTTCAATTTTACTTTCCACTGAGTACCTCTGCCTCAGGTCATTGTCTAATAGAGGAGGGAGACTGCACACTCAGAGCCAGAGACCATGGAGAAAACTACTCTGTGGTCACGCCTATACCCGTTCGGGGTACACAGCCATCTCCCCAGCAGACCCCCGATCCTGGACAAGTCCCCAACTGTGTGGGACATGGAAGACCCCTACCCAAAATGACTACTCAGAGATCACTCAAAGTAGAAAGCAGAAAATTATTTATTGTAGAATCTCATGAGAACTGGGCAGTCCAACCATGAGCTAAAAAGGAAAGTGAAAGTGCTCACAGCAGGAGAGCCAAAGAATCAATGAATATTCACAGCTTTTGTAGATTTTGTTACAAGAGATTACATCACAAATAAGAGAGCATGGGGGGGGGGGTGCCATCTAAATGGTTGTTGCTATCCAAAAAGACTGGAATGGAAAGTTTCTGGATTAGGCCTTCAGGCTTTAGATAATCGAGCCGGCAGTGGTCAAGCTGATAGACTAAATTCCAATAAAAGTCAAATATTGATAAACGTTACTGACTAATGTTAAGTAAATATGTCTGCATATGTAGGACACAGGGAAATAACAAAAAGGAGGGGGGAAGTCATACAATACTTCATCTTCATTCAACTTCTTCATCTTTCCATCTCACACATCCCCTAACAGAATGAGTAGATGAGAACAATTTGTTCCAAAAATCATAAAGACAACTTAAGGAGGTGCTGTGGAATACTTATAGCTTTTTGGATATCGGAGACAAATTTTGAATCCCAAGCCATCAGTCTCGACTTTTGTTTTCTTAATGGACTTTGATGACTGGAAGGAAGAGTGTGGCTGGAGACTTAACTCTACCTCAGTTAAATCCAATTTACTAAGTAAGCTAAGAAATCACCTTGTGATGTCATTGGTTCTCCTTGAAAATGAAGGACAATCAACAAGTTGTTACATAAGGAGAAGGAATGAGATTTGTTCTGGCATCTAGAGGTAGGTGGTAGAACAATAGAGAGAGCTTTGGGCCCCCAATCAAAAAGACCTGAGTTCAAATGCAACCTTAGGCATTTATTAGCTATGTGACCCTAGGCAAATCACTTATCTTCTGATTGCTTTCATAGTTTATTCAGTTGTAAGATGGGGGTATTCACAGTACTTATTTCATTAGATAGCAAAAGTGCTAGTTCCTCGCATATATTGGGTGCCTAATAAATGCTTGTTTTTGTTCTTTCCCTCAACCCATTCTCCACTGGGCAGAAGTAGGATAGATATAACAGAAAGGTAGGATTTAGGCTTGATGTAGAAAGCACCCTTCTATCAATTAAAGCTCACCAAAAGGTGAATGGGCCACATTGAGGAGTCCTTGGGACCAACTCTTTTTTTTTTTTTTTTTTTTTTTTTTTTAATAAAGTCAAGGCCAGGTGACCAGTAGTCAAGGCTCTTTTAGAAGGTATTTCTTTTCAGGTACAGGCTAAGTACAGTTACAGGCTCCTCTGTGATGTTATGCCCTGTGAAACAATAACAAAAGTTCAGATAATACAGTACTTTAGTTTTACAAAACACTTTCTTCACAGTAACCCTATGAGACAGACAGTGCCAGTATCAAAACACCATTTTACAGAAGAAGAAACTGAAACTTAAAAATGAATTACAATACCATACAGTTAGTAGGTGTTAGAATCTCTGCATTGTTGGAATTAACCAGATCATTTTTATTTCCTCACCAACTCAAAACATCCATGTGCTGCCACCCACAGAATTGAGAAAGTATCATCAATGTCTCAGTCCTTTCTGTATCCATCTTGGGTTATGTTTCCAGGGCTGAGTCAAATTAAGCTTCCAAAATGTGACCTGTAAAGATTGAAAGTGGTACCAAAAAACCCTGTGCTTTCTTGGGTTCCTACTCCCAGAGAATAAGAACTGAAGTCTTCTCAGTCTTAGGCTGTGTGTTTAACACTTCTCTTCTAGGAAACTCCTGACAGTTAGGGTTTGCACTCTCTGTAACTTTAAAGGAGGAGTTATTCCTTTTTGTGTCAGGGATGATAAAGTGAGCTGATTATTAAATTCTTGGTGTGAGCATTCCCATCTCAGGATTCTGCAAGTGCTGTAACATGAGGATTTCACATGTATATATTTATAGTCCACTGGCTAGACTAAATAAAGTGTTGAAAAATTTTTATAACACAGATAAACTTTGACTTTTGACAGTCTGGTGAAATAATATATACATAGACTTACAAAGGAAATAAAAGAGCCCCTAGATTTGAGTCACAGCTCAACCAGTTACTAACTATGTGATCTTGAATATGTTACTTTTTTGAACATCAGTTTCCTCATCTGTAAATGGCAGTAAATACTTATACCATCTTCCTGACAAAGAAAATGGTTTGTGACATTTAATTGTTGTCTTCCTGTGCCTTTTCCCCATCTTAACATATATTATCTCCCTCCTTTGGACCTCAAGATCTCTCTATAATATCTCTCCCAAAACTCGTTCTTACATAAATGTTCTAGCTAATGTAACTATCAATCAATAAATATTTATTATGTACTTACTATGAGATACAAAGTTTGAGTAAAACATAGTCCCTGTTCTCATGCAACTTATACTTCAGTGGTGGGGATAAGACACTGAAACATAATATAACACACAGTAGTAGATAATTGAGCCCTTCTTCCCACCTGTGAATAAATCCACTTGCTTGGAAGTTTTTCTTTATACATCAAGCTCAGATATCTTTTATTGTAGGTTCAGCTATCACTCTTACCTCTATCCTCTGGAGCCAAGCAGAATAAGGGTAATTCCTACATACTGTTACTTTTCCAAGGGTATTGTTTCCCCATCTAGTGGCCAAACTTTAATTAGGTCCTGAAGTACTTGTCTTTACCATAGCAGGTATTTGCCAAAAAACAAACAAACAAACAAACAAAAACAGAAATAATCATGGAAAGCTGGGAGGGCAAAGCACAAAACAACTTTGTAGTGAAACAGACCATAGCACATACGTAGAAGTTATTAAGTAATGGTAACAAAGCTAATATTTAGTTGCTAGTTTTTTTTCCACTGAAGCTGTCATTTTTTTTTTCTGTTGTTCTGTATTTTTATTTCTATTGTAAGTGTTCCATCAGCTTTTAACATTCCAAGTCTCATGATTTGGGTAGGAGAAGATGGGAAAAGAAGGAAGGTATTTTTAGTATTCTTTTAAAAATGGCTCTTTCAGAGATGATCTAGGTTTTTCTCTGAAGGACAATTCATTAAATTCCCTAGCTTGTGGGCAACTGTAGCTTCACTTTAGATAGCACCTCTAAAAAGACTCTCCCGACTAGGTGTCTAAGGGATTCTCCATTGTCCCTTGTTCTAGGCTCTTGTTCTAAGTAGAGCCCTTAGATAAGCAGAAAAAGGCAAACTAAAGAGTTGAATAATCCCCAGGTCTCTAAAAGAGCAAATTCTAAAATGCTCAATAATTATGCCCACAAAGGCAGCCTGAGAGGTCACCTTCTTCACCTAGTAACAATTGTGCAGTCATATGTGACTTGTCAGTGTTTTATCAATTAAAGAATAAATTACATAATTTATCTTAGTAAAGGCAACAAAGATAGAGAAAAATAAATGTTTATTAAGCACCTACTATACATGACAGTCACTATGCCTAAGCACTTTACAAATATTATTTTATTTGATCCTCTCAACCTCTGGAAAGTGGATGCTACAATGACCCCCAATTTGTAGTTGAGAAGACCGAGGCAAGTGACTTGCCCAGGCTCACACAGCTCGTAAATGTCTGAGGCCAGATTTTAACTCAGTTCTTCCTGATTCTAGGCTCAGTACCCTCTCCCCTATACCTCCTGTTTGTAGGGAGAAGGAGAGTTTTATTTGATGAACCTCTGAACATTAATATTGTGAGATATAAAACAGGATAAGTGCTTGACAAAAGCATTCACTCTTATTTCAAAATTATCCTTCACAAAATTCAAAAAGAAAAAAGGATCCTCTAAAGATGATGGTCTTTCTGATTGCCAAAAAAAAACACTATAACCCTTTGTTGCACTAAAACCCAGAATTCTTAGAAATCTCTTAAATGAAATCCTTGACTATTCAAGAGTTTGAACTAACAATCTATATTAGACTGAAAGGATTCAATGATGAGCAGTCCATTGTATTAGTCTATGTGTCTTTGACAAAGGAAATCAAATAGTTATCCATTTTCAGGGCTATTTCTCATAGCTAGAATAATTGTTCACCAATAGCTAAATAGATGTGACTTTCCCTCGATTTATATATATATATTTTTTTTTTCTTAAAGTTCATTATTCTGATATCCATGGAAGATATGGACAGGAATTGCAGGCAATTAATAAATCAAGAAGCATTTATTTAGCACTTACTATATGGTAGCAATGTGCCAAATTCTAGGAACACAATGACAAAAATTAATCTATTCCTGCCCTCATTCAATTGGTAGAGACAAATTGTACATTTAAGAACATATAATTTTATATACAAGGAGATGAGATGATGAAGGTACTAAGAGAAGAGAACAAGGAAGCCTTGAGCTAATATTGAAAAAAGATAGAGATTCTAAGAGGCAGAGGTGAGGAGGGAGGACTTTCCAAGCGGGGCATGAAGATGGAAAATTGGAAGTAATGGGTGGAAAGTAGTGAAGGTCTTTAAATACTAAATAGAGGAGCTAATATTTAATTCAGGAGATAATGAACTGTCATTATAGCTTCTTGAACAGAATATGATCAGAATTTAGGAAGTGGATAGATTAAAAAGATGTAAGGAGAATTAGAAGCTATAACAATATTCTTGATAAGAAATGCTAAGGGCCTGAGGTAGGGTAGTAATGATATGAATGAATTTAAAAAAAACAATGTAAGAGATGCTATAGAGGTTAGAATTTATGAGATTTGGCAAATGATTAGATGTAATGATTGAGGGAGAGGGAAAAGTCAAAGATAATTTTGAGGTTGACCACCAAGATGACTTGTTAGGATGGTGGTGTCTTCAACAACAATAAAAAGAGAAACTGAAAGGAAAGATGAGTTTAAGGGGAAAGATAATAAATTCTCTTTTGGACATGTTACATTTGAAATGACCCACGAGCATCCAGTTGAAAATGTCCAATAAGCAGAATAAGAAAGATTTGGATCCATACTGACAACTACAGAAGGAATACCAATGAAATCATGAATCCACTGAAATGAAGTCACCATCATATCTGTTATACAAATGGATGAATTTCACTCTAAGTCCTATAGTTGGAAAACCAGTGCTAGTGAGAAACTCTTCTATTTTCATTTTTTTCTTCTTTCTTATTTTCAGAAGTTCAATAAGTGAAGAAAATTATGATGATGTTGATATGCAATCCAATGGTAAGATATGCTTTATTAATCTTGGGTTATACTTAATCATCTGTTAAATCAGAAAATGTTGTTGATCCCATGTTAGTTTTCATTCATAAAATCATCTTTATAGAGAGATGGACATGACGTATAAAGAGAAAAAATATTTTTCATAAAGATATATGATATGCATATGTATATACATCTATCTATCTATCTATCTATCTATATCTTATAGATAGATAGATAGATGTATATACATATAGATATATCTATATTATACATGTGATATTCACATAGCACTTTTAAGATTAATGAACTATTGGACATAGATTATGACTTTCACTAGTCAGAGTAAATATATTGTGATTTGCTTCTAACATCCATGTTCCACATAAGCTCACAGAATGTTGAATTTACCTTTCTTTCAAAGTAGACATGATGGGATCTTTTTTACTTGATGGATTATTTCACAAAAGTTTCTAAAAATGAGTTATGTCAACTCCAAATATTCACAAAAAAACATTTTTTAGAAAGTTCTATAACACTTATAATGCATTTCTATTTCCTCATTAAAATTTCCAAAGAAAGTACCTAATTTCTTTGTTTTAAAATAATAAGCTTGAATAATACTGAAATTACATCTAATGATGGGCTTGAATTATACTGAAATTACATCTAATGGTGGGGAAAGTGGCAATTTTCACCATAAATTAAAACTTTTTAAATTTTATTTGTTTCTAGATCCTGGAAATCCAGATGAGGTCGGGTAATTTGTTTGTTTTTCTTTAAAAAGAAACAATTTACTTATTTACTTTTATGATTTTTTCTGATTAAATGCAGTCATAATTTTTTAAAATCTTTAATAATTAGAATTTAAAAATGAATTTAGTATCTTCTCAAGTTTCTGTGATCCAGAGATGTAAAACCAACAAGTAAGTGATTGAGTATTTTTCATTTTAATTTCTATTTCAAAGAATCTCACAAAACTACAACTACCACCACAACCTAATATTATATTTCTCTTAGAATGGGACAATAGCTGTAAAATTGGTTAAGAGTCTAACTACATGCTAGAGAGATTAGAAGGGGTAGAGACAAGATATCTTCAATGTTTCCATTCTAGCTCATGAGAAAATAATTTAAGCAAGGTTTAAATTTTTATTCTTATATTCAATCTGTGTATGCCTCAATTTTTTTTAACCATTTAGTTTTCCTTCTCTTGAAATCAATAAAAATTTACCATTAGCCATTTTTCTCTTATAGGATCAAGACAGCAATGAAGAAACATATGAAGACATGTAAGAACTATATTTTTTATAAATGATTATTAAAAGAAAAAAATAGATCAATGCAACATCCATGCTAGGAAACATGGGATAACTATGGTAGAAAACCAAAAATTATTTTGTTTAAATGACTGGCATAAGGTATATCATAATCTTTGACTTAACATGAAGGATTGAAGAATCATCGGGGTCAGATCAATCACATCACAGTCAGGCAGGATCCCTCCACTACCTGGGAAAGCAGTGTTCCTCTAAGGATGATATATTAAAAAGTATAATAAACTGTATGAGATTACACGTGGACCTACAGATAAATCACAGATTTAGGAAACAAACAAAACATCCAGCATTCATTGTCATTTATTTTACTGATTTTCTTGGGGAAATCTTTCAATCTAATCTTGTCCAATTTTCCTAATTTTTTCCCGTTTTCTTGGAGAGATGCTATGAAAAATACCTTAAAAATTTGGTGTCAAATAAAAACATATCCCTAGAGTCCACATATTTATTTAGAAAAACACAAATTAACACTATTTGTATTTAGCTTATGTTGCTAAACATTTCCTGATTATATTTTACTATGATTCTGGCTCACTCTGGAGTTTTGATGATAACATGAGAACTGGAGGCCCTGAGTTTTACCTTTAAGCTGTAAAACATCAAAGCACCAATTTCCTATACATTGGAAAGTAAATTATATTAGTTCCCAATGAAATTGTAAGTAGCCCAGGAAAAAAAATGTTGTTTGAAAAGTAGCTAAATGATGAACAATGTGGTATTTCCTGTTAAATTATCTTAAATATAGGTATATGTTTAATCTATCAAAGACTGAGACAAAATTTCTGTACATAGGAGTGGTTCCCATATCTTTTGATCATCTACATATTAATAAGAAAAGGAAGAAGGGACAGTATTTAAAGTAATTTCTATCCATTAGCCAAATAGCTCTACCATGTGGTAGAAAGAGCCCTGGTTCTGAGGCAGAAGGGCAGAAGGGCTCCAGCCCTTCTCCTGACACTTTTATACCTGTGTGGTATGGTTCAAGTCACCAACTTCATTGGGATTTTGTTTCCTCTTCAGTAAACATGATGGAATCAGAGGAGCTGACCCCTGAGGTCCCTTCTGGCTCTAGATCCATGATCCTATATATAATTTTGTTTTAAGAGAAGACCATTATAGAAGGCAGCCTACAGTCTGTATACCTCTCCTTTTCTAGGAATACTCTGGAAGCCACAGCTCCAGAATGAAAGGGTCTGTGAAGTGTATGATTAGGTGACTCCAACTTGGCTTCATTCCTAATATCCATGATTTGAATAACCTCTTCAGCTAGGGGTAGAAAGGAAGAAAAGTTTTAGAGATAGTGATGGCCTGGCTATCAATTCCAATGTAAGTAAAGTAAAATTATTTCTTGTTTGCAGAGAAGCAACAAAAGAACGAGAGAAGAAGAGGGATAAAGAAGAAAAGAAAAGACTAGAGCAAGAAAAGAAAGAACAGAGGGAGAAGGAAAAAAAGGAACAAGAAATCAAGAAAAAATTCAAAGTAAGTTCATTATTTGGTGCTTGGTAAAAAGATTAACTCTTTCTCCCAAAATGCTTTCTCCCAAAGCACTTTAGGAGTGTCAGAACTACAATGAACTGATAATCATATTCTGAAAAAAGTTTCCTCAGTCAAAATAAAACCAGTTGAAAACTTTAGTTTAAAAAGGCCAAAGTTTCCCATTTCATCCAAGGCCATCTTTAGTCATCCTGATCTATAGCTGGCCACTGGGGATAGCTCTGCAGGGGAAAGTAAGGTAGGTGATGTGCATAGCCCTCTCTCATTTAAATCCAACTCACTTGCCTGTCTTGGTATCACTTCCCTGATGTCATGGTCCTCTTCAAGTTCAAAGAACCAATAGGTCCTTTTCTGCTACACAATAAGCCTTTGTTCTTATTACATACAGGCCCAGCCTCTGATACCTTTTGTTCCTTAATCGATGCTTACTCTAAATGTCCCCTAGGCAGGATTTCTAGATATCCCCCTCATCCCCCAGTCAGATATGGTAGACAGGATAATAAGATGTTTGGTTACTAGTCTTCCTCTTTGTATTAATTTGAATTTCTTAAAGCCCTAAAACCTAAAAGAACATGTGGATAATATGCTATTTCTTGCTCCTTGAAGCTAACAGGCCCTATTCAAGTCCTTCATCGAGCTAAGGCTTGCTGTGATGTCAAAGGAGGGAAGAATGAGCTGAGTGTCAAGCAAGGAGAGGAAATTGAAATAATCCGCATCACAGACAACCCTGAAGGAAAATGGTTAGGCAGAACCTCAAAGGGTACATGTGAGTCCAAAGTTCCTCCTTTCCTTCAAAATATTTTTCTTATTTTGTTATTCTTTTGGTTCTGCTTTTTTTCTTCCATTGCACCATTTCATTTAGTCATATTTGTTTGCATTTTGCATATCATTTATTCCTTAGAGCTCCAAATCTACTTCCATTTCTACTCATGCACTACAAGTTATGGAATCATTCCTCAGTCGTTGGGCATGTGGTTTATTTCAAAATTTTTCAAAGTATTAAAAATAATTCTGCTATGGATATTATAAATAAACAGGTCCTTTCTTTTGGGGGATGGGAGAATAGGGAAATTGAATTTGTAATTTCATCCATTTAAGGAACACCCAATGAGGGACTTCTACAACTACTTCAGATCCTTCTTTGCAATTTATAGTCTTACAAAATTATTCAGGAAGGGCAGCTAAGTGACACAGTGGATAGAGTATGAGCCCTGAAGTCAGAAGGACCTGAGTTCAAATGTGGTCTCAAACACTAAACACTTCCTAGCTGTGTGACCCTGGGCAAGTCACTTAACCCCAGCCTCAGGAAGAAAAAAAAAAAAAAGAAAGATATTTCTTAGTTGTATGAACCTGAGTAAATGGCTCAGCCTCTTTTAGTCTCAGTTTCTTTGTAATAGCAGTTACTTCACAAGGTTTTTGTAAGGATCCAAAGACATAACATTGAATTTTTTTAAAGAGAACATCACAAAGGATGTATCTAAAAGAGAATCACAAAGCAGAAAAGTTGGAGTGATAAGAAAGATTTGGTATGGAAGGCATATCACTTCCTAGATTGTGACTTCTTAAACATAAGTTTTCTCCTTTGTATCTGTAGATGGCTATATTAAAACAACAGCAGTGGAGATCGACTATGATTCCTTGAAAAGAAAGAAAAATTCAATGAGCACCCTTCCATCAAGACCCATGGAAGATGATCAAGAACTGTACGATGATGTTGCTGAACATAGTAGCATTAGCAGGTGTGTCCATAAGCAAATGATGAAACTGTTAAATTATTTGTGCCTTTCTGTCCTATGAATTCTGAGTTTCTGGGGAAAATCTTGTCTTCCATGTCTCCTGCTTTTCTCATTATGCTGGCCTCCAACTAAATTAAAAATCACAAGAGCTTGAAAAAAAAGGTTATGATCTCATTATAATGAATTCCACATTCATTTGTCATACTGTCATCTGTTTGTGTCAACTTTTATTTGAAATAAGAAAACCTTTGGCTACATTAATACGTTTATGTACCAAGATTGAGCTTTTATTTGTCATGATGAGCTTTGGCCTGAATATTATGGCAGCTTTGTAAGAGGAATGCAGACACCATGGCTATACAGAAAGAGCGCTCCTCTTGGAATCAGAGAATTGTATTTAAATCCTGTCTCAGAACTTGAGGTCCAAAACTGTATCTTTGGGCAAATCATGTGACAGGTCTTGGTTTCTTCCTCTGTGAAGGGATTGAACTAGAAGGTCTCTGAGGTCAATTCTCAACCTAATCCATTATCCATGAAAACTTTTTATTTGTATAGCCATAGGTAAGTATCAATTAACCTTGCTGAGATTCATTTTCCCATATGTTAAAAAAAAGCATTCATAATATTTGCTCTATTTATATCAGAGTTATGTGAAAAGTGTTGTGTAAGTCTGAAAATGTTACCCAAGCATGAATCATTATATCAATTGGTAAACGTTTATTAAGTGTACTATGTGCTGGTCATTATGCAAAAAATGCAAAATAAATGACACATTTCCTTACCTCAAGTAGGTTATATTCTGTAGGAGACCATGCATATGCATATGAGTATAAATAAATCACATGCAAAAAAGATACAAAATAATTGGGAAAGAGGAGTACTAGCTACTAGGGAAATCAGATGTAGAAAATGGTACCTGGTTGAGCCTTGAAAGAATACAAGGATTCCATAAGGGAGCAGTGAAGGGAAAATGCATTCCTGGCATGAGGAACATCCTGGACAAAGGCCCAGAGATGGGAAATAGAATGTCATACTTAAGTATCAGCAAGAAGGCCAATTTGACTCATCCAACGAGTACAAGATGGCAAATGAATAATTTATAATATTCCTGAAGAGAAAAGCATGGAGCTGGGTTGGGAAGGATTTTATATGACAAACACAGGAAATTTATATTTGCTCTTACAGAGAAATATAAAAGCTCTGGAGTCAGTTTCGCAGAAGAATAACATAGTAAAATCTGTACTTTAGGAATATCATTGAAGCAGTTTTGTCAAACAGACTACTCACCATCAACCACTCTTTTTTTCCCCCCTGACCTGTACTCCTTGCTCTTTTATTGCATTGCTAATAAGTCAGTCCAGATTGCTATGTCAGACATGCACACTGGTTGCCCTCCTTTTGACTTTCCTCTGCCAACCTACCAAGGGCAGGAGTGGGAAGAAAATGTGGGAGGCAAGATAAGTCACAAGTGATTTTAGCCACTGGGAAGCAATCTAAAATACCTGGGGAACTGATTCACTTATACTGCCCTACCAGAACCCTGGCTTCTAGGCAGTGAGGTTTGGAAAAGGGAGGTCATCACAGACTTTTTCTGGTGACACTCAGAAGTTAAGAGGCATCATTAAAGATAGGCTGGTGTTCTCTATTGAGGCTCTAAGCATTTAAACCCCAAGACTTTTTCAAGTGAAGATCATAATGGGCATAGCAGCCAGAGATGAGGAAATGGTTTAGAGAGTGGAATGACTGACTACAGAGAGACTAACAACAACAACAATCAAAATCGAAGTACTTTACAAATATTATCTCAATTGATTCTCACAGGACCTGGGAAGTAGGTACTTCTCATTTTACAAGTTAAAAACTGAGGCAGAGGTTAAGTCATATAACTAGTAAGTGTCTGGGGTCACATTTGAACTTAGATCTTTTAAGTCAAGGCCCAGTGCTTTGTCCACCATGTCACCTAACTACCTCATACAACAATCCAGGTGAGAGAGCCTGAACTAGGGTGAACGGAAAGACGGGACCTAGATAATGAGAAATCTTATGAAAGGAGAATCAGCATGATAAGATCTATAAGGAAAGACAGTGTGAGGAGTCCAGAATGACTTGAAACTTGCAAACCTGACTTATTAGAATGATGGTAGTAATTCAAAAGTATAGGACAGGAAAAAAAAGTCTGCACTGCAGGGTCACTTTGTTTGTTGTTGTTGTTGTTGTTTGTTATAAAGGTTCAGCTCTGTCATCCATTTAGAATTTTAAAGGGAAACACAGGATTGACATTTTTTCCCTCTTGGGTCACTCAGACCTGCATGTTTTAAACAGTCTTTTCCAAATGTCAGCCCTTTGTTGTATGCTTTGCTTCACTGACACTTCAAAGTTAATTTCTATTTAACCAAAGATGTAGTTGACTAGTTTAGTAGTGTCCTGCCTTTGTGGAGTTGGCCCTTGCTTCTTCTGCAGCTAGAGGGAGAAATTACGAGTATTTTCTGAAATGTTGTCACATCTACCATTTAAAATACTTCCCTGTCCCTGAGAGGAGGAGTTTTTTCCACATACTTTGCCTTTATGTAGTTTCCCATTTTTTCTCATTTTTTTTTTTTTTTTGGCAATACTTTAAAGCATAAAAAAAAAAGAAACCATAGCAACTAAGGAAACTTGGCAGCAAATAGTCCTAGGATTCCTCATTTAAGTTTCTCTAGAAATAAGTCTCCTATAGGATTATGATAACCATTTTTAAAAGTCTACTTCATGATTTGTGGCCTTGGAGCCAAGGGAAGTTGCCAAGGGAAGTGGGAAGGTAAAGAGGAAGTTCTAACATCAGCTGTAGAGCTGTCTGCTGGGTAGGTGCTGATGGACCTTACATCCTTTCACTAAGACTATCCATCCTTCTCTCTGCATCATCCACCCCACAATGAAGCTGGAAGCTTTAAGGCAGCACAAGTCAATTTAACTGCAGGGAAAGAAAGGAGATCTGTGGTCATTTCTCTTGATATTACTTCTTCCCTTTCTCTTCTTTCCTTCCCTCTCATCCAACTTGCTCCTCCCCAACTTTTGGATCTGGTAATTGAGAGTGACCATCAATGACTCTAGACAGTTTGGGCCAGTATAGACTAGGGCCCCTTTATCCGGAACTTTGTTGTTTAACCCCTATAAGTCTCAGTTTTTTTCATTTGAAAAAATAGGAGTAATGATAGTTGCATTACTTTGGGAGAGATGTGAGGAAAATGCTTTGCAAACAATAAAGCATTATATGATAATAATATATATGTATTTATGTAGGTCTTTACAATTTATAGTCTTGTTATCAAAAAGACTCTGGGTTGGAGAGTAAGCCTGAGACAAACTGCCACGATCCACTGCTTCCCCAGATGTAAGCTAGTCGAGGATTAGAGGTATAACAAATGCTCTTTTAGAATGAGAGAAACCTCACTTTTCATACTCATCATAATTCCCCCATTTCTCTTTTAATAAGGACTTCATTTCTATACCTTCTTCAAACCTTTTTAGCATCAGTTCAGATTCCTTATCATTGGGAGAGTGGTCATACATTCTTTCAACCATTATCCTTACATGACCTGATCCTGTCATTTGCACATTGGTGGATGGATCTATTGATGTCACATTTGTTAGGGATATCTCTATTAGTCTTTATATTAGTCCTCTAATGTAAAGGATTATAAAATATCTCACAACCCTGAGAATTTCTGCAGCTACTATTAAGGAGGTAAAAATTAATACATCCATTCCTTTCCATCTACCTAGTCAGGATTCTAACCATCAGTGATAGCATTGTCTTCCTGAATTCCAAGCTAGTTCCTCAGAGAGGGAGATCCCCTGCAAAGTCCCTTGTAATGGTACCATCGGGGGCTGTATTATTTGGTATAAAAGTACACTCCTTCCTATCATCTTACAAACTCTTCCCTTCTCTGCCAACAACAGGTACAAGGCCATGCTATTTTTCCAGGCCATCCTGCTTGTAGCATCCAATTGGCCAGCAATATCCTTAATTGCCTCCCCAGTGTAATTTATGATTCTTTGTTGGTTATAACATATATAATTTATCCAATCTACATTTCTATTCCTTGTAACCCACCAAAATAGGATCTCAAATTCAGCAACTATTTAATCTCAGGCCTTTAATTCATTAGAAATTTCTCTAGGAACACATTTTATTTAAATATATCTTGTTATCAAATGACCAATGAAGTCCTTCAGAAGTATTTCTTCTTTTCCTGATCTTGGGCCATATTGCTGTATCCTGAGTACAGGTTTAAATCCTAAATGGCTTCCTTTCTTTTTTTTCTGTTTAGTACAAAGTTGTTCCTTCCCTATTTTTACCTCCTTTTATAGGAATATTTTTGTTGAAGGGTCTCTTCAGGGCTTTACTTCTTTTATTCCCTATCTTATACCTTTTCCCCTAGAGTCTATCTTGAAGCACAAATCCCCTGATTCCCAATTAATTGGATGTGACAATGCAACAGCCATTTACAAAGGGCCCATTATATTCAAGGGGCAATTAGGCCACCTAGTGGATAGAGTGCTGGGACTGGAGTCAAGAAGACTTTTTCAGTTCAAATTTGGCCACAGAAACATCCTAGCTGTGGGACCCTAAGCAAGTCATGTCACCATATTTGCTTCAGATTCCCCATCTAGAGAAGGAAAAGGCAAACCATCCCATTATCCTTGACAAGAAAACACCAAATGAGATCACAAAGAGTCAGATATGACTAAACATTATATCTGAGGCACTGCCTGCTCCAGGTGCTGGCAATACAAAAACAAAAAAAGGAAAACTATTCCTGCCTTCAAGGAACTTACAGTCTATTAGTGTTATAGCATATATACAGAATAGCAAATGGAAAATAAATACTACTAATACTAGAGGGAGAGTATTAATTGAGAGTTTGGAAAAGATCAGTTATTTTCTTTCTATAATTTTGATTATTAAAATTATTTTAAAGTATTAAATTATTAAAAGTATAAAACCAGAACCTAAACTAGGAATTCTGATGATCAAGATAAATTTATTTCACATTTATTTCATTTTTATTTAACATAAGAAGTTACTCTTATGTAGGTCTACCCTAAGCTTCTACAGCATGGTCAACAATCCTGACCCCTGGGTAAAGATGGTTAAGGGAGAGAAAGAGCTAGCATGATATTACAGTAGAGGAATGCAACATTAATTGTACTCTTAGAGATAGCATCTAAGGACTAGGTAAGAGATTGAAAGTGGTAAAGGATTTTGAGACAAAAAACGCGAGCTAGAGGATCAAAACACATTTTATTCAACTGACAATCCTTTGTGATCTAATTGAAAGTCTGGTTGTTGTACCCTACTTATAGTTTTAATGCAAATCTGTTAAAAGTCCAGAATTCTGGAACAACAAGGTGGCTCAATAGATAAGAGAATGGATCCTGGAATCAGGAGGACCTCAGTTCAAATTCACTTACCACTTGTGTGACCCTAGGCAAGTTATTTAATCTAGAGTGCCTTGAAAAAGGGTCAGGGGAAGGGAGGGAGAGAAAAAGAAAAGGAAGGAAGGAAGGAAGGAAGGCAGGCAGGCAGGCAGGCTGGATCAAAACCTTTAACTTAACTTGGTAAAAATTAAAATCTCACAAGAAGAGTACCACCATTAAAATTAATCTATGTAGATGATCTAGGAGGTTTGTAATTCTTACCATCCCTTTTCTTTTCTTTTTTTTTTATTAATTTTATAATTACAATTTTTTGACAGTATATATGCATGAGTAATTTTTTTTTACAACATTATCCCTTGTATTCATTTTTCCAATTTTCCCCCTGCCTCGCTCTACTTCCTCCCCTAGGTGACAGGCAATCCCATACATATTAAATGTGTTACAGTATAACCTAGATACAATATATGTGTGTAAATCCAATTTTCTTGTTGCACATTAAGAATTGGATTCCGAAGGTATAAGTAACCTGGGTAGAAGGCAGTAGTGCAAACAGTTTACATTCACTTCCCAGTGTTCCTTCTCTGGGTGTAGTTGTTTCTGTCCATCATTGATCAACTGGAAGTGAGTTGGATCTTCTTTATGTTGAAGATATCCACTTCAATCAGAATATGTCTTCATACAATATTGTTGTTGAAGTATATAGTGATCTCCTGGTTCTGCTCATTTCACTCAGCATCAGTTCATGCAAGTCTCTCCAAACCTCTCTATATTCATCCTGCTGTTCATTTCTTACAGAATAATAATATCCCATAACATTCATATACCATAGTTTACCCAACCATTCTCCAATTGATGGACATCCATTCATCCTCCAGCTTCTAGCCACTATGAAAAGGGCTGCCACAAACATTTTGGCACATACAGGACCCTTTCCCTTCTCTAGTAGTTCCTTGGGGTATAAGCCCAGTAGTAGTATGGCTGGGTCAAAGGGTATGCACATTTTGATAACTTTTTGGGCATAATTCCAGATTGCTCTCCAGAATGGTTGGATTCTTTCACAACTCCACCAACAATGCATCAGTGTCCCAGTTTTCCCACAGCCCCTCCAACATTCATCGTTATTTGTTCCTGTCATCTTAGCCAATCTGACAGGTGTGTAATGATACCTCAGAGTTGTCTTAATTTGCATTTCTCTGATCAATAGTGATTTGGAACACTCTTTCATATGAGTGGAAATAGTTTTAATTTCATCATCTGAAAATTGTCTGTTCATATCCTTTGACCATTTATCAATTGGAGAATGGCTTGATTTCTTATAAATTAAAGTCAATTCTCTGTATATTTTGGAGATGAGGCTTTTATCAGAACCGTTAACTGTAAAAATGTTTTCCCAATTTGTTACTTCCCTTCTAATCTTGTTTGCATTAGTTTTGTTTGTGCAAAAACTTTTTAATTTGGTGTAATCAAAATGTTCTATTTTGTGATCAATAATGGTCTCTAGTTCTCCCTTGGATACAAACTCCTTCCTCCTCCACAAGTCTGAGAGATAGACTATCCCATGTTCCTCCAATTTATTTATGATTTTGTTCTTTATGCCTAAATCTTGGACCCATTTTTATCTTATCTTAGTATGTGGTGTTAAATGTGGGTCCATGAGGCTAGAATTTCTAATACAATATTGAATAGTAATGGTGATAGTGGGCAACCTTGTTTCATTCCTGATCTTACTGGGAAAGGTTCCAGTTTATCTCCATTACATATTATGCTTACTAACGATCTTAAATATATGCTCCTAACTATTTTAAGGAATAGTCCATTTATTCATATACTCTCAAGTGTTTTTAGTAAAAATGGATGTTGTATTTTATCAAATGCTTTTTCTGCATCTATTGAGATGATCATATTTTTTTTAAATTTGATTATTAATATGGTCAATTATACTAATAGTTTTCCTAATATTAAACCAGCCCTGCATTCCTGGTATAAATCCTACTTGATCATAGTGTATTATCCTGGGGATGATTTTCTGAAGTCTTTTTGCTAATATCTTATTTAAGATTTTAGCATCAATATTCATTAAGGAGATTGGTCTATAGTTTTCTTTCTCAGTTTTCAACCTACCTGGTTTAGGTATCAGTACCATGTCTGTGTCATAAAAGGAGTTTGGTAGGACTCCTTCATCCCCTATTTTTTCAAATAGTTTATATAACATTGGGGGTAATTGTTCTTTAAATGTTTGGTAGAATTCACATGAAAATCCATCTGGTCCTGGGGATTTTTTCCTGGGGAGTTGAATAATAGCTTGTTCTATTTCTTTTTCTGAAATGGGACTATTTAAGCAATTTACCTCCTCCTCTGTTAATCTAGGGAGCCTATATTTTTGGAGGTAGTAATCCATTTCACTTAAGTTATCAAATTTATTGGCATAAAGTTGGGCCAAGTAACTCCTTATTATTTCTCTAATTTCCTCTTCATTGGTGGAAAGATCCCCCTTTTCATTTTTAATACTAACAATTTGATTTTCCTCTTTCTTTTTTCTGATCAGATTTACCAAAGGTTTATCTATTTTATTGTTTTTTTCATAAAACCAACTCTTAGTTTTATTTATTAATTCAATAGCTTTTTTACTTTCAATATTATTCCTTTCTCCTCTTAATTTTAGAATTTCAAGTTTAGTATTTGGTTGGGGGGGTTTTAATTTGGTCTTTTTTTTAGCTTTTTAAGTTGCAGGCCCAATTCATTGATCTTCTCTTTCACTATTTTATTCAAGAAAGATATAAAATTTCCCCTAATTACTGCTTTAGCTGCATCCCACACATGTTGGTATGATGTCTCATCGTTGTCATTATCTTGGGTGAAATTATTGTTTCTATAATTTGCTGTTTCACCCAGTCATTCTTTAAGATGAGATTATTTAGTTTCCAATTACTTTTTGGTCTATTTACCCCTAACTTCTTGTTGAATATAGTTTTTATTGCATTGTGATCTGAAAAGAAGGCATTTACTATTTCTGCCTTCCTGCATTTAATTTTGAAATCTTTATGTCCCAATATATCTTACCATCCCTTTTCAATATTCTTCTTCCTTTACTATGAAATCTAAGTAGATCAAGAGACAATTTTGTATTTTTCAGTTTCATGGGTCACTATAGCAAAAAAACAAAAGAAAATTATCTCCAGTCCCCTAATAATCTTTTTTAACTCCTCATGCTCTTTTATCTTGAATTAAATTTATCAATTTAATTTTATTTTATAATTATAACTTTTTTGACAGTACATATGCATGGGTAATTTTTTACAACATTATCCCTTGCACTTACTTCTGTTCAGATTTTTTCCCTTCCTCCCCCAACCCCCTCCCCCAGATGGCAGGCAGTCTTATACATGTTAAATATATTACAATATATTCTAGATACAATATATGTGTGTAGAACCAAATTTCTTGTTGCACAGGAAGAATTGGATTCAGAAGGTAAAAATAACAGTTTACACTCATTTCTCAGTGTTCCTTTTCTGGATGTAGCTGATTCTGTCTATCATTGATCAATTGGAATTGGATTAGCTCTTCTCTATGTTGAAGATTTCCACTTCCATCAGAATACATCCTCGTACAGTATCATTGTTGAAGTGTATAATGATCTTCTGGTTCTGCTCGTTTCACTTAGCATCAGTTGATGTAAGTCTCTCCAAGCCTCTCTCTATTTCTCCTGTTGGTCATTTCTTACAGAACAATAATATTCCATAACATTCATATACCATAATTTACCCAACCATTCTCCAATTGATGGACATCCATTCATTTTCCAGTTTCTAGCCACTACAAAAAGGGCTGCCGCAAACATTTTGGCACATACAGGTCCCTTTACCTTCTTTAGTATTTCCTTGGGATATAAGCCCAGTAGTAATATGGCTGGGTCAAAGGGTATGCACATTTTATCAAACAGTTTTTTTGACAATTTTATCTTCTCTAGTGAGTTATCTATCACTTGACATATACTTTTTCTCTAGCTTGTGTGTGTGTGTATAGAAATATATATATATATATATACACACACATATATGTATATATATATATGTGTGTGTACATACATATATATGCATTGTCTAACAAGGGAGTATAAAGACAATGGAATTGTTTGGTTGCGTTTTTTAAATCATTTAACTCAAGAATTTGTGAATAAGTAGCAAATCCATTAAAAAAGAATATTGCTCTAAAGTTGAAGATATTATTTAAACTTGGGTCATGAACATGAGGAATTTCTGAAAGGAAATTTTTTTCTTTTTTTCTTCAACAATATGAGGTGTCCATAGTTAACTTTGCCATTGGTTACTGTTTAATACTGAGTCAAGTCATCATCCTTCAATATAGGGAGACAAAAGCCAGCTTTGATTTTGTTTTGGTATTGGTAGATTTATGTAATTAAAAAAAGGATGTAGACCTAGGCTACGGAGGGCTCTTAGGATTATGTGCAGCCAAATGAGTATTGTCCTATCATAGATCCAAATCACTATTAACAATAAAATGTTGTTGAGGTTAAGTTGTGTGATCCCATTTGGGATTTTCATAGAAAAGATACTGTAGAAGTTTGCCATTTCCTCCATCTATTTAGGTCAATGCTTTCTCTGCAATTTACCAAAATTTCCTAGAGTAGACATATCAACCACTCCTGCAACTCACAATCATATTAAAATGTAATTGGGGGGAGCAGCTAGGTGGCACAGTGGATAGAGCACCAGCCCTGAATTCAGGAGGACCGGGTTCAAATCTGCTCTCAGACACTTAACACTTCCTAGCTGTGTGATCCTGGGCAAGTCACTTAACCCCAGCCTCAGGGGGGGAAAAAATGTAATTGGGAAATACTTTTAAAAAAAATAAATAAAAATACAGTAAGACATTTAAAAACTAAATCAATATGTTGTTGGCAGAGATCCTTATGTATTGTTTAGTGGCCTCTTTCCTCCCCCACCCCTTCAATCTATGTTTGAAATCACTTGTCTGAGAGTCACCAAACCATTATGTGTCACAGGCTGGACTTGAACTCATCTTCTTGGTTCTGGGGTCAGTTCTCCATTATTTCAGGGTTTGGCAAACTATGTGTGGCTCATGGGTCAAATTCAACCACTTGTGGGCCTGATGAAAATAGGTCACCTGCTAGCCATAGTTATCTGATTCCTGTACTATTTTATATTGTTTCTCAATAGACATTAAATTCTCAAACTTGTGAGCTTCAGAAATGGGTAAAACAACAAAGTATATTGTGAGTTCCAAATGAAGTAGAAGACTTGGCTTTCTCCATCTCCTAGATCTGCATCTTGGTAGAAGACAAACTAGATTTGGAATCGAGGAAACTGGGTTCAAATCCAGCCTCTGTAATCCACAAGCAGTTGGATTTCTGAACTCCAGATAACTCTCAAGACAAATTATACACTTGAAATCATAGGCCTTTGACATATTGATATAGTGGACTGGAATGTCATTCTTGTTTCATGACTGATTCTTTATCACCCCCATTTGGGGTTGTCTTGGAAAAGGTACTGGAATGGTTTGTCATTTCCTTCTCCAATTCATTTTACAAATGAGGAAACTGAGGCAGTCAGGGTTAAGTGATCACACAGCTGGTTAGTGTTTGATGCTAGATTAGAACTCAAGAAGATGTCACTTTGTCCTATCCAATGGGCCACCTAGCTTTAAAAAAAATAAATAAATAAAAATAATAAAAAAAAAAAAGGTATTCTTTTCTCTCTCCCTAAAATTTGCAAACTCCAAATATGATATATACGAAGCAAAATGGGGAAAGAGAAATGGGTGCACACAAAGCTTGATCTGTATGATGTACTATTTGCTTCTCTCTCAGAGTCCATGTAATACAGATATTACAATAAAGCAAATTTGTATCAGGATTGCTATTGAAATTGGGAGGAGAATGCATGGAAGAGGGGAGCTTTTCAAAAATATTTAGCAAATAATAGAAGAGAGGAATCTACTCAATAAGTCCCCCTCCTTGCTTCTTTTGTTGCACATCAGTAACAATGATCTAGAGGAAATTTATAGCTTCATAAATCTTTCTGTTTACAGCTCTCTGTCTCTGCCAATCTCCTCACTCTGTCCCTCCCTTCCACTCCACCCTCTCTTTTCCCTGCCTCCTCTCTCCCTCCTCCCTCCTCTCCTTCTTTTCCCTCTTTAGAAAGATATCACTGGCAAAAAACTCCTAGGTTCACGAGCTCTGGGAAGAGTACAAGTTGCTGCCTTCCCTCTTCCGCCCCCTGCTGGTAAGAGTAGGAAAGGAAGGCTTGCAACTACCATTAATCTCCAAACTCCTCTTTCCCAGTTTTTTTCCCAAGTAACATCAACCCCAAACAAGGTTAACACTGAGTTTTTGTTTTTGTTTTTTTGTCTTTGTTTTTTTTTTAAATAATCCAATCATTATATAAATCACAGCACAAAAAAGACTCAGAAGTGGAAAAGGGGAACACGAAGGGCTGACTAGTTGAGTCCATTAGAAATATAAAGGGAAGGGGGCAGCTAGGTGGGCAGGGGATATAGAGCACCAGCCCTGAAGTCAGGAGGACCTGAGTTCAAATGTGATCTTAGATACTTAACTTCCTAGCTGTGTGACCCTGGGCAAGTCACTTAACCCTAATTATCTCAGGAAGGAAGGAAAGAAGGAAAGGAAGGAAAGGAAGGAAGATGGAAAACACAAAGTTTACAACATCAAGAGGAGGAAATGGCACTTAAGGCATCAAAGTAACTTTTGGTCCTCAGCCTTTCCTCCCAATAGCTCCAGCTAATCAGACCACATTAACTATCAGTCATCTCTGTCTGAATTAATGAAAGAGCTAGAACCCAACCCAACTTAGCTTAGGTACCCAACTTCTCTCAGCTCATTCTCAACAAGGTTGCCTAATGCTCTTACCCTGTTCCCCCTCTTTCTTCCTAACTCTTTCCCCCAGAATTCTCCTGGAACAGAAGAGAACTAATTCATTGCTATTGATTTATTAATGTGAGGAAGAACGATAGATTTCTCTCTATTTGATATGAGAGCAATACCCTGACTTCCATTTATCTAAAATATGCCTTCTAAAGATCTAAATGATGTTTCCATGTCTGTTTTACATAAGATTGCTTTATATCCTTTTAACTGGAAGCTAATAATTTCATCAACTAACTCAGATTTTCTTTTTTTTTTTCAGTCATAGTCAAAGTGGAAGTGGAGGTAAGATGAATATTTTTATTAGTAATTTCTTTTGTAATATATCATCTGTATTTAAAGAAGCCATTAGTATTCAGTTCCTAGATCTGGGATATTCCATAAATCACTTAACTTCTCAGAACCTGTTTTCTCAACAGAAAAAGGCTGATAGTAATACATGTATTATCTACCTTATAAGGTTGTTATAAAACTACATTGATATGATACATGTAAAGTGTTATGTAAATACTAATATAATTTCCAAACTAGTTAAATTGTAGTTAAATTTACCTGTACACCCTATTTGAGAGCTAAAAGCAACATGAAATGGTAAAATAGATGACTATTTTAAGAAATGGACATAAACATGGAATACAGTTAAAGTTTATTTTTCATCAAAGGTTTGGTAAAAGTTTTAATAGGAAGACATAGTCCTGACCTGTGATTTCACTGGCAGAAGGAGCTCCCAAGTGAGGCAATTCCCTCTAACAGTGTATGTTGGTGTTTCTCTACAACTTATAGTACCAGGGAGTTTCTGACAGTATTGAGAACTGAGAAGTTAAATAATTTGTGTAGATACACAGAATGTATCAGAAACAGGACTTGAACTGGATCTTTCTTGATTTGAGACTAGCCTTATCTATTCTAACTAGTCTGACTATATATATAGATATGCATATTTTAATTAACAAGACATTTTTTTTTCCTGCCATCAAAATCAAGGAATGTTCCCAATTAAGGATGATGAAATTTATGATGGTGTTGAAGAAGATGATGATAATGGGTAAGAGCATATGATTTGTCATTCGTAATTTTTTACTTAAAATTTTAATACTTTAAAAATAATTATTCTTGCTATTCCATTAATATGAGACAAAAGAATAGACATTATGTGATCAAGGAATAATTATTTAAATATATTAACTGAACAGAACTGACATTTTGGCACTCATCAGTAGGAGTAAATCAGATGCTATAATTATACTAGAATTGTCTTTTCTATTTGGGGGACTTCAGAAAGAACACAGAAAAGATGAAAGAGAAAAGAGATAAAGGAGAGAAATAAGTATTATTACATTTATTTAATTCAATGACAATTATTTTGTGCCTAATATGTGCAAAAATAAATCTAATAAATTAAAAATATAAAGGTAATTATGATCTAAAATCATAATTCTCAAGCTTTTGGCCTTTTAAATTCTTAAAAAATATTGAGGATTTTTTTCAAAGAATTTTTGATTATGTGGGTTATAGGTATCAATAGGGCAGCTAGGTGGCAAAGTAAGGACCATTGGGAATATAAGACAAACTGCTATGAAGAATTTGAGGAAAAAATTGTGGTGCAGTGGAAAGAATATTTTGGGTTAGAGGATCTGGATTCACACTTGTGAATTAGAGCTTGCTACATGTGTGATCTTGGGTAAGTCATTTGATGTCCCCGTGTCTCATTTTCTTCATTTGTGAGAATGAACTTGATGGCTTCAGAAGTACCTCCCATCTCTATCTAGATCTATGAACCTCAATAACCCTATAAGATAACTTTTACCTACAGGAAGAAAACGATGTCTCTGGGTCAAAAAAATATTCAAAAAGCTGGGTCTTGGAAGAGTCAGACTTTAGCAGCCAGAGATTTAATTGAGGATGTGGGAATAAAGAAAGGGGTGAAGGAATTCATTTTTAGAGATAGAGAACAGCTGAGTAGAGACATCAGGTGAGAATGATAAATGGAGAGTAGTCATTGTTTTTTCAAAGAACTTAATCACCAATTTATTATTTTTTACAAAACATTTAAAAGGTAGTATAGAATTATAAATATTATTGTATGATCTAAAACAATTGCAAAAGATTCATCATGGAAAATACTATCTACATCCAGAGGAAAAAACTATGGAATCTGAATACAGATTGAAGCACATTATTTTCATTTTGGGTTTTTTTTTTCCTTTCTCATGGTTTTGGTTCTGATTCTTCTTTCATAACAAGACTAATGTGGCGATATGTTTCATATAATAGTACATGAATCACCTGTATCAGATTGACTGATGTCCTGGGGAAGGAGGTAGAGAAGAAGAAGGGAGAAAAATATGGAAATAAAAATAAAAGAGTAAATGTTGAAAACTAATGATTTTTTAGAGATCATTGTAAAATGGGAAGAATGCAATACAACTAAATTAAATAACTATGGCATTTATAATATAGATAACATAATAATTACCTCTATCTGGGTTTTAATCCTTTTTAAAATTTATTTAAATTGAGAAGTCAAGAATTTAGAGCTAGAAGAAAGCTTGGAGGTCATCTGTTCTAATCCTTTCATTTTACATTTGAGGAAATTAAAGTCCAGAGAGGGAAAGTAAATTATAATCTATGAACTATTGACCTTTTAAGTTAAAGCAAATCAATATGTAAATATATAAAACTTGACCTGACTTCATATTTTGAAAAACAGACAAAAACTCAATGAATAAGCCAGATGGCCAACACAGCTAGGAGAAAGTCTCAAGAAAAACTCATTAAAGAAATCATACTTTAAGATCCTGCTTCTAAGAGGACCTTCAAGTTTTCCTCCTTCCCTCCCTCCTTCCCTTCTTCCCTTTCTCCCTTCCTTCCTTTCTTCCTCCCTTCTTTCCTTCCTCCCTCTTCTTTCCTTCTATCTCTCCTTCTCCCCTCTTCCTTTCTTCTTTCCTTCCTTTCATTTTTTTTTTTCTGAGACAATTTAGGGTTAAATGACTTGCCCAGGCTCACACAGCTAGGAAGTGTTAAGTATCTGAAGTCAAATTTGAACTCAGGTACTCCTGACTTCAAGGCTGGTGCTCTACCCACTACACCAGGTAGCTGCTCCCTTTCTTTCATTTTTTAATAAAAGTATGAGAGTATCTACAGTTTTTTAAACTTGGATATATTTGAGCCCTAAATTAGGATTTTTTAAAATAAATTTCAAAATTGCTGTAAAAGCAGATATATATATATATATATATATATATATATATATATATATATATATATATATATATATATATATATTTTGAAATGTTACAATATTGGCTAATTTTAATTCTTTAGTTCCATCTATAAAAAACAGAGTTATTCTTAAAGTAGATACATCTTTTTTATTAATTATTTTCTTTAGTCTTCAAGACAAAATGATAAAATGGAAACTTGTTTTCAGAGTCTGAAGATCCAATTTTGAATCCTGAGTCTGCTACTTACTATTTGTTATTTTCTTGGTGAAGTCATTTCACTTCTGTGAAAGTGAGTTTCTCCATTTGTAAAAAGAGTTAGATTAAAACATTCCTTTCTTCTCCAAGTGCTATGATTCCAGCCATTGGTTCTGTTAAGGAGTAAATGAGTCAAATGAATGTATGAATGAAATTATACCCCTACCTAAAACTTCTAGAATGTTTATAATTAAAGTAAATATCATATAAGTCCAAAAATATTATGGATTGTTTGCTGTCTGAAATCTGACCCATAATCAATAAAGTGTGAATGATGAAGGCATCTGAATGTTAACTCAAACATCTTTACAGTTCAATGATTGCATTCTGATCAATGCATGCATGCTCCAAAGCTCCACGCTACAGGGCGAAGAGAAGAGTAATTCGTGGACCTGGGGAATTTTGAAGATATTAAAGGGAAAAGATGAGAAAAAGAAAAGTATACGAAAGAAATCTAAAGACACTGAGTCAGACAGTAACGAAGATGTGGTGTAAGAGTCAGCTAACCATGTGCCATGAACTATAATGACACTAATATTAATCCAATGCTACTAATGATTTCATAACCAAGTAACCACATAAGCAAATTGTTTTTGATAAACAAGTTTCTTAACATGCTATCTGTAATTAATCATCACTGTATTTTTTTATTATTTTTTTTCTTTCACTCATAAGTTCACTCATCTAAGAGCCCGTAGCTTTTACAAAATATAATTTGCTTTTCCAATACACGCAAAGAGTATACATTAAAACAGCTCATTTTACATTGTGTGCACAGTTAAGATATAACATAAGGGCATATTTCATTATTTAAGTAATGAAGTGATTGCTTTTAGATTGAGCACTAGAAAGCATGTTCTCTTTTAGACATTGTCTCTAGTTCTATCTAAAATAAATAATTCAATCCAGAACATTTTTGTTCACTGCTAATCAGAGAACCACATGCTAAAATAAAGAATATCACATTTAAATATACTTAGAACTTCAGTTTTTATTACTCTTTAAATTATCTATTTCTTCAGTGCTGTACTAGAAAAAAACCCATAAGACTTTATCCTAATGAAAAACAAAGATCTGGGTTTTTTTTTTTCCCCATTTCCCTTAAAACATGGATGGAAAACCCTTCCATCTAAATTTAAGATGATAAACAGTATTTCCTTGTAAAGAAAATCTTTACTTCAAATGGATTTACCATAGATACCTCAAACCTAGTCAATCATCGAAAGCCATTCATCACATGTACTCAGGAAATTAGTTTTGAAACTTTTATTAGAAACAATAGCTTATCACTTTGATGAACAGAACACATAAAATTTCAAAATAAAAAGAAACCTTCTCTATGTATCACCACTTAAGAATGAACCACATTGCACGAGGCATTACTCTATCCTTTAACCACTTTATAATGATTTTGTATCACTTTTAAATTCATGACCTCACTTTGAGTAAAATGGACATTCCCCTCTTGGTCACCATTTTTTTCTGCATTGTGCCAACAAGTTAAAATACTTGTATTATTTCTGTTGATTTGAAATTCTGATGGTGATCAAATTGGAACTGGATCAAAAGATTTAAACTCAATTTGCCTTAGCCATCTATGTGGCTAAGTGGTTTAATAACAACCTGGGAGCACTAGTCCCTTTAGTCATGCCATATGACTTTGCTTTCTGGTTCCATGAATCAGATTTATTTATTTCTACTCAAGTGATTTGGTCAGTCATATAACCATGACTTTGATCATGTTTTATTTATCTTGGTTCAATGCAGACTTCCAAATGAAACCCAAGTTTCATGGTAAAAGCTGGGTCTCACTGGGGAAATGGAAGATGAGAGGAGAATGGCAGTCAATCAATTAATTAACTACTGAAAGCCTTCTGGCTATCACTTATTCATGTCTAATATAAATAATAAGAAAATATTTGGATTCATATTATAATGTGATTGTGACTACTTTTATTTTTTCCCCAGTTTCCCTTCTCCCCCAAAGCAGCTTGGATTGGGTAAGTAGAGATGATGTATTATTCAAATTGTTTCTTGATCCATGATATAGTAAAGACAGCTCTGAACTGAGAGGAGAAAACTTGGGTCCTATTGTTTGACCTTTTAGCCAAGTGCCCTTTGTCCTCTCTAGGTCAATCCCTCCATCAGCTAATTAAATCAGTTGGATTAGATAATCTCAAAAATAAACCCCAGATCTAAAAATATGATCTTTGATCCATGTTTATATATGTGTTGTAAAAAGACCTACTTTAAATGAATAAATGAATGGATGCATGGATGAATAAAAGAATGAATGAAAAAGCATTTTTAAGGAGTTGTATACCATGAACTATGCTTAAGTACAGGGAATAAAAAAAAGGAAAAACTAAACAGTCTCAGCTTTTAAGGAGCTGTTACCCTATCTGAAAGAAATAATATATATATTTTTTAATTTCAACTACAGAACTAGAAGTACTGAAGGTTCAGTGAGGAGGATGACAAGGTCCAGGGTTTTGATTTATACCAGTAGATTAGTGCCAGGACTTCAGGATATAGAAGCAGGACAGATAGAGGCTGGTAGTCCTCTATCTTATGAAAAGGCATAACCCTTTAACATTCAAGCAGCTAAGAAGCAGAAGAGAAGAAAGGTAAAGGGAGTTCTTAGAACTAATTCAAGAAGGAGGTAAGGAGAGAATGCAAAGAAGATGAGAAGAATTAGCATAATTTATAGCATTTTAGTTTTTTTTTTTTTCTCCATCTAGCCTGAGCCCCTTGTGATTAAATATCAGTTTTTCTAAGAAACAGTAACATTTGAATATGCAAGGGCTTCTAGAATCTGACATTTAAAAAAAAAAAAAGGTTCATTGTTTAAAATATCAAATCAAATATAAAATGATATGGCATTTATTTTCTTTTTTTTTTTTCTTTTTTTCTTCCTGAGGCTGGGGTTAAGTGACTTGCCCAGGGTCACACAGCTAGGGAGTGTTAAGTGTCTGAGACCATATTTGAACTCTGGTCCTCCTGAATACAGGGCTGGTGCTCTATCCACTGCGCCACCTAGCTGCCCCCGGCATTTATTTTCTTAACCTAATAATCTAATGTTCCAGAGAATAATCATTCTCTGGAAATAGTTAAGGCAGTGAATTGATCATTGTATCTGAAACTATAATTTTCAGATACGTTCAAAAGTCTCAGGAACCCAGAAACCACTGATTTAATTAAGCTATAAGTATCAAATATAATAGTTGTAGTGATCTAGGTAAAAATATGTCCAAAAATAAAAAGATTGAAAATAGAATATAAAGAAGCAGTTAAACATATCATTACTTGAAATATTCTGAAGGGATTTTTCAGCCTTTCACACCTCAAGGATAATTCAACAAAACATTTATTAAGTTCTCTCTATATAAGATACAGTGATAAACAAGAGAAAAATAAAACAGTTGTAGGTGTTAATTGACAGTGCATATATTTTCACAGAAATGTGAAATATATATAGAAATTTAAATATAAAGCATATATAAAATGATACAAAATAATTTCAAAGAGGAAGACATTCTAAAGAGTAAGAGGCTTAGGAAAAGTCTTTTATAGGAGATGGCATTTGAGCTGAAAATGTTAGGGACAAAATAATTCAAGGATATGTGATTTTGTAGACATAGCTCACAATCCCTACTAGTCTTCATAGATAGCCTTTGCAGTTAATTATAGTAAAAAAAAAAAAAAAATCAGCATATAAGTAGTCAATAATTTAAAGGTCAACCTCTCTGAACTTACCAGACTGGTTCTAAGAAAACAGCCATATCCTCACTGATGGTCCCATACACTAAAGTTTTTCCAGGTAGATAAAAACCTATTGACATGGCCTTTGAGATCTCATGGTCATTTCAGATACACAATGAGGCATCATGAGAGGGAGCTTCCTGAAGGACTACCAGCTCATTGGGAGAAAAAATTAGGATTTTTTTTTATATTGTTTATATTCTTCATATATGGACACATGTAAAAATCATCCTGGAGACCATCCAAAGTAAACAAGTTTTAATGCATTTATGGGATTCCCAAATGATCTGGAGAAGGAAATGGCAAACCATTCCAGATTTTGCCAAGAAAATCCCAAATGGGATTGTGAAGAGTCAGAGTGAACAGCACATTAGAAGAATGTCACAAATTGCCTTCTAATCTACTTCTTTCAAAATGATACCAATTAAGCATCAAATGTCTATTTCAAAAGCAAAATTAATCTTTCTTTGTTCCATCTCTCCTCTACTTTGTGTTTTATTAGATGTAGGAGATGAAGTCTATGATGATGTGGATTCCTCTGATTTCCCTGCTCCACCCATAGAAGCCAGGTAAAAGAAATAACTTTTCTATTTCTATGAAAATTAAATAAAAATTTAATTTCTATGAAATTAAAAAAATACAGAGTATCCTAAATTGTCTTAGTGTGGTTTTAAGCTATTAAAGCCCATTAATTAAATTAATAAGAGAAAATTTAGACTAGAAATCTAAGAAAAATGTGAAGAAAATAGCAAGTTTGCAGTAAATTTCCAATGGAAGTAAAATCACTATTTTAATTTCACCTCTTTATGCAGCATTAGATAACATACGTAGAAGAGACCCATTTTACCAGATTATCCATTTATTATATAGAAATTAATCCAAAGCTATTAAAGCTTTACACTTCACTGAGACTTTTGGGACGCTCTGTACAAGTAGAGGACACCACAGATATTAGATTTATTCCTTTGGCCTATTTTCCTTACTGTGTTTCTGCCCTTGCTAGATCCTTCTTTCTATACCCTTTGGCTTCCTTCTTTGTTCTTGCTGCCTTTCCCCACCCTAACGTTTATCTCTTCAACTCCTGAATAGTCTACCAGTCCACTTGTACCAATCGAGCCTACCCATTATTAAACTTGCAGGACCTGGTGTGTGTATCCTTCTATCTATTTCACTTTCATTTTGTTCTCCTCTCTAATCTATTTTATAATTTTCAACTCAGCACTGAGACTGCCTGTTCAAGTCCTACCATATTCCATAAGCAGATTCTTTTCCTTCTTTCTTTTTCTTCCTTCCTTCTTTTCTTAATTTCTTTTCTTCCTCATTTCTTTCTTCCTTTCTTTCTTCTATCTGTCTTTCCAAATTTTTTTTTTTTTTTGTTAAAGCAATGGGACATCTAAGACAGACTGTCTCTTACTCACATCTTTATTCACACACACACACACACACACACACACACACACACACAGAGACACACACAGAGAGAGAGAGAGAGAGAGAGAGAGAGAGAGAGAGAGAGAGAGAGAGAGAGAGAGAGAGAGACAATAAAGCATTTGTTGCTATAAAATAATTTTTATAGCATAGGAAATTAATGAGAGAAATTTTAGGCTAGAATCTAAGAAAAACAACAATAGCTATTAGAGTAAGATTTCTATTGGAAATGTAATCAGGTATTCTAATTTTATTACTTTATACAGATCTATGTAATATATGTAGGAAAAGTCCATTATAATACAGTGTCCATTTATTGCACAGAAATTAATCCAGCATCAGAGAAACTGAGCTAGCATTATAGCACTTAGCCAGAAAAATATAATCTATTCTGTTTGCACATGAAATATTTTCAAGATTCCATGCTAACCCTGAAAATTCTTTATGACATTTCTATCCTTTTGCCAAAAATTATTCAACTGCAAAGAAGATGGAAGCTTAACTCAAGGCCAAGTTTTGTTCTGTTTTGTTTTAAATGCTGCTATGCAGCTCTGGCCAACCCAAGCTTCAAAAGAGATTAATTGAGGAATTAAAACTTGAAGGTGTGTTACCATCTAATTGCAAATGGAAAACTTTCATTTTGTTCCTCATGTTAAAATTCTTATATGGCTTTGATCCCCATTCCTTGTGCTTCTTCTACATTTCTAATTTTTTTAAGCAAGCAGGTGGGAATTGTATAAATGACTAATATTTAGTCAAGTAAGAAACAAATACCTGTGTTCTACTAAATGTATTTTAGTTTTAATTAAAATTAAATTATTTAGTTTTAATACTTTTATTAACATTTTCTCTATCACTTTAAGTTTAGATAACCATTAAAATAATAAATTAAGCTCAGATTTGTATTGTTTGTTGATTTTTAAGGTTTAAATGGTCACATTGAAAAATTTTAACAATCAGTTCTTAAGCCCATATGAGGTGTGCTGCCTCAAGTGCACCCCTGTAAATACTATACCTTAAGGTCATTAAAGATTAATTGAAACTCAGATGCAGGAGAACTTTCTGGCATGTCTGAGATATTTCAAAATCAAGCATACCTGTAAGCCTCCAAGAACAGTTCTTGACCTACAGATGGATGATTTTTCAATGCTGGAACTAAAAATGTAGAGAAATGCCTGTCTACTCCTCCAAAATTTCATCAAATATCACAGATACAGTCAGGATCACATTAACCAAGGTCTTCAACTCATCAAGAATTCTTACAGTTTAATTTATATGCTTTAATTATAAGAAAATTTATGTTGTGTTTAGAGCTCTAGAGCTATGAGGTCATTAAGACAGGGACCTCCCAGTTTGAAAATTCCTTCTACCAATACAGAAAAGCTATCAACAAATGATAGTCTTGGAGAATTATCTGGGTGTACTTAAAGGTTAAGTGGATTGTCTAGGATTACATAGTATGTATCAGGAGAAGAACTTAAATTCAGATTTTATTGATGCCAAGGCTAGCTCTCTCCATGGTACTATCTCTGCCTTTCATGTTGCTAAGCAGCCAATTCCCCTGTAACAGAAAAATCTTTGCTCTATTAAAGAAAATAAGAATATGAATAATAATGGATTTATACTAGAAATAAGAATAAAGTATCTGTTGGAGAAAAAATACAAACAGAATATGATCAACTTGATTCTGTGAGCTATTAAAAAAAATAACTGCAAGCTTTTTCTTTGGGGCTTTATGAACACTGTTACATGGCTCATGGCAAATGAAATAGAAAACCTGATAGTATCATAGAGTCCAAAGAGAAAAAATGTTCAGTTACTCATGCACAAAGTTCATATAAGCTATTCCCTAAAGATATCTAAGAGAATATTTTTTGGTTTATAATTGGACCAAAAGAGTTTCTGTAATCTCCCCCAGCACCCAGTTCAGTGTTTAATAACCCTTAGCATCAAACTTAAAACAATTTTAATGAATTTTGAAAGCAAAAATAAAATAAATTGAAATTTAAAAATTACCCTCACTATCCTGAAGTCAGTCTTTATTTCTAATTCAGTTTCTACTGACACTTCTTTGGCCTCTTATCTCATGCAAAATTCTGTAAATTTAATAAGAAACAGATGTCACCACTGTATGTGATCATAGGATCCCAGCTCTGTAGCTCTGATAGGTCTCAGAGACCATCTTCTCTAATCTCTTCATTATACAGGTGAGTTCACTGAGGTCCAGAGATGTTATATCTTCTATAATAGCCCTCCAAAAACCTTTAGACTTCGTTTTTCCAGATCAAAGATCCAGGTTCCAGGTTCTTTTTAATCTTATCAGAAATATTCTATCTTGATATTTTAAGTATTTCTTCCTGAAGTTGTAAAAATCTTTAATGACATCTTAACTACAAAAGTTAATTGTTCAAAGACCTAAAAGGGACCTCAGAGGCTGGCCTAACTCCTTTATTTTACCCATCAGGAAATTGAGGCTCTGAGAGGCTAGATGATATGCCCCAAGTAGCAAACATCATGGTTGCTATTTGAATCACCTCCTGTGACTCCAAAGGTCTTTTCCATGAGACCATGCTCAAACTGTCACAGGAAAGATTAACAACAGATAAACTGCCTATGTGTTATAAAATATCAAAGTGCTATAGGAAATTCTTTACATGTTATATAGGTATCTTATGGAGATTTTCTTATAGAAAAAGATAGATGAATCATAAAATGATATGGTATGCAATCAGTATTTGTGGAGAGATTATGAAGGACAGAACTCTTAATTTTTTTTTAAGCATTTTCTTACATTTAAAAAAAAATTCAGATTTACATGCAAATACATGCACAGAGCTGATTTGAACAAGAGTTTCCATTGACTGCTAAAAGAACCTCATGTGGCAGGCAAGACACACTAATGAGTGAGATCTGGAGGAAGAGTTCACGATCTTCCTTCTGGAACATGACCTATTTGACTAAAGACTAATATTTGGACTAAACTGTTTTTAATGAGTTGTTATTATATAAATAAAAAGAAACTTAATGCTTAATAAAATCATTAGACTTGTTCATAAGGATCTTGATAATAAGAGAGCTTATAGAAATTCATATTTCTTCATTAGCCTCCATATTTTGCTCTAGATCTATCTCTTTAGCCTTTGTACCTGAACTATGTTGAAGTAGTCAATCTAAAACATGTTCACTAGTAAGTGCCAGGCTCCTCAACCATAGTATGGTCACTTATGAATAAATCCCTTACCTGATCAAAGTACCATTGACTATTCTTCCAACAACAACAAAAATAGATGCAAATATAGAAAAGGTATGTAGAATTAGAAAAAGAAAGGCATGTAGAGCAATGGGAGGAGGGGCAGAGAATGAATCTTAACCAGTTGCAAATAGTTGTGCTGACATTCTTTTTCTTCATTGAGTCAACCTCCTTTATTGTAGATTTAGATTACTCATCATTTCTTTCTAAACTTTAGGTCAATATGAAGAAAATCTAGATAATTACACATACACACATATAAATGTGTGTGTGTTCGCACACACAAAAGTAAGCTTGTTGCTTGGTAAGAAGGGAATTTAGTTAAAATTTTTTCCTGAGTTTGAGCAAATCATTTCATGTTTAGGCTCAGTTTTCTTATGTGTAAAACGAGTGAGCTGGAAATAAATGATTGCCTAAAGACTCTGAACTATAACATTCAGTGTTTGTATGTTTTCTTCAGCAATATATTGGTATAATTGGCAACACTAAATATACTTGATTTCTCAAGAAAATATATAATTAAAGTAAAATTAAAATTACAGTACTACTGCTAAAAAGATCTTTCTGTTGCACATATTTGTTCATGAAACTTATTTCAAACTTTGATGGAAAATATTCCATATTCTTCAATTACAGTCTAGGAGTGAACTTTGGCAAAAGCAAGTCAGAAGAAAAAGACCTCAGGAAGCTGAAAAAGCAAGAAAAAGAAGAAAAGGAGTTCAAGAAAAAATTCAAAGTAAGTCAATTCAATCTGATCAGAATTTTTAAAAGCCAGTAAAATTGTTTTATATTTCAAAATACCAATGAATTTACTGATTTCTCACAATACTAATGAATGATAGTAATGATGCTGATTTACTAGTTTTCTTGCAAGTCTTTCATTAATTTTGTGGATAGTATTACCCAAATTCACATTTTTAAGAATGAAGTCTTCAAAAAACCTTCAAGACCATGATGATATTATTTTCCAATCAATAATTCTATTATTTTATTCAGTTACTTACTAAAGAGATCATTTTTAAATGTCAACACTTTAGGCTTAAAGAAAACATTTTGAATTCAGCAAATATTGATAATTATCTCAAATGTACAAATGCTAATTATGAGAATAAGGTATAAATGGTAGTTTATAAATCTATTCACCAAATTTTGTGATTTGTGTTATTACTGCCTTAAAGCATTTTATAAAGTAAATTTTTACTTATTCTCATTCTATTATAATTCAAGGCCAGACAGTCATTTCATACAACAAAAATAATTAATCAAGATGTTAAATCCAATTATTTTGGACTCCTAAAGTCTAAAATAATTTCTAATTGGGTTCTCATTTGCCTTTTCCACAAATGGGAGGTATTGATAACCCTGTTCTTTATAGTTTAATAATATATGGAAATTTGATTATGAAAATAAAAAATCATGACTCATGTCTCCTTATTCTTGTCCTATCTCTGTAGCTGTATCTTCTTAGTAATTTTTGCTGGCTCATCATCCATGTCTCATTTTCTTATCATGGAGATCCCCAAGCAGCAATATTTAATTCTTCATATGTTCTCTCAATGTGATGTTCTCATCAGCTCTCAGTATTTCAATTACCATCTATATATAGATATATATATTTTACATATATTATATGTATATAATATATACTGAAACAACAACATAAGAAGCCTTCTGTCTCTTGAGTTCTAGTCCAATATCATCAATACAGCTCTATCTGTATTTTTTTTTCCATAGGCATCTCAATCACAAAATGTCTAAAACAGAACTCATTATATTTTGCTCAGAATTTATCCCACCTCCTCATCTCCCTAATAATTATTGGCCACAAGTCACCCAGGTTTACAAGCTAAATGTTATTTTCAACTCCTCATTTTCACTCAACTCACATAGATAATTTCATATGTTACTAAAATGCAAAGTTTTAATGATTCTATCTTCCCAACATTTCTTACATCCATCTCCTCTACCTTACATTCTCTACCTTAATTCAAGTTATTATCATTGCTGCCTGGTTTATTGCAATAGTCTCCTAACTGTTGTTCTTATTGCTAGTTTTTCCCTTCTCCAATCCATTCTTTTCACTGTTAGCAAAATAATATTCCTGACTATATCCTCCATTATTCAAGAATTTTCAATGAATCCCTAGTATTTCTGAGATAAAATGCAAACTCCTCATTTTAGCACTTAAAGCCTTTCCCCAGATCTCACTAGGCCACATTTTGTTTTCTTTTACAAGATTCCTCTTTTCATACTCTATGTTCCAGCCAAACTCACTATCATCCTATTTAATTTTGTCATTCAGGTACCATTTTATCTATCCTTATTAAATTTTTTTGAATATATTTATGTGTTTAGATGTCATATCTACTAGTAGAATGTAATTTTTTTTTTTCAATGTTATCATCAATGTAGCCTCAGTGCCCAACATAGGGCTTTGAACATGGCAAATGCTTAATTAGTATTTGCTAAATTATTGAATTGAATTGAATATTAACATGAATTTCCATACAAAATTGTTCAAAAATTGTTGTTTTAACAGTACATTCAGTGAAATAATATATTTTTTTGTTTCAGTTTGATGGTGAAATTAGAGTTCTGTATACAACTCAAGTGGTGCCTACTTTACCTTCTAAAAAATGGGGAACCAAAGATTTGCAATTGAAGCCTGGGGAATCTCTTGAAGTCATACAAAGTACAGATGATACAAAAGTGCTGTGCAGGAATGAAGAAGGGAAATGTAAGTCATTGCACATTCTTTGCACTATGTATCATATCCCAGTATTGTCTAAGGTGATAAATTGCACATAATTTGTATAGCATAATATTTTTTTTATTTGGGGGAATATAGTAAGAAATAGAATTTTTTCATAAAAATTAACTGACTAAGATTCAAATTCTTCTAAGTATCTGTAGAGAAAGGGAATTATAGTCAACAATTTCCAACTTCTAGTCTACTTCAAATCCTGTGATCCAAGCCCAGCATATAGATACATGGAAAAATTTGATTCTTAAATGCTAAATACCTTTTGTTCTGTCCTGATTTTGAATTTTTATAGATTACTTCATATCTGTAATTCCAACTTAATATTTTACAATTGCTTTTGCTTCAATTTAATAGTTGAGTGTCCACAGTTATAAATATTAAACCAAATAAATAGTTCTTTGCTTTTTAGAAATTTTGAAATTTCCTTTTTTAAAATTTTCAAGTGAATTTTTTTTCAAAAAATGTATAAAGCTTATTTTGTTTGTTTTGTTGAAAGTCAAAGAAGAAGGGTAGTGCAAGGCTATGTTGTCTGCACAGTCTTATCTGGGACAAGAATAGATGCTCTCCAAAGATATTGCCTCTTGGGAGTACTCTAGGCTAGTAGAACATAGGCAATGAGGGATTTGGGGAGAGAAAGGATCCTAGAGCTAAGCAAAGACAGATTCTTATATAGGTGCAGCTGGTACAAGACCTCTGAAGTATCTTGCAAGACTAAGACTCTATGATTCTATAATTCTGGGAGTTGATTACTCAGAGCATTAATCAAAAGAATCATGGAAGCTTTCAGTTACATTTTTAATTAGCAAAGAAAAGTAACTCAAGGATAAGAATTGAAATGATGTCCTAGCAATGAGATGTAATATATAGGAAAAGGGAACAAAGGGGACAAAAAGAGTTCCAGCTCTCAGCAGCATTTCTCTTTCACCTCTTCCCCCTAAGATTTTTATGGATGCATTTACTATTACAGAAACTTGGGGGAATAGACACATTGACCTTTAATTTAGATTCTGAAATAACATTCTCAGTCCATTTGGTATTTAGAAACATGGAGAAAAGGATCTTGTTCATATTTTATTACAAAAAAAATTAGAACAGCTTTGCAAGGAAAACTTCAAGGCTTTCTATATGAACACCAGCAAATAAACAAAAGCATACCATCATAAAACATATCTGCTTTTCTCATCTGTTTTTTACTTGTATTTCTCTATTTTGTTTATTTCAGCCAATCAAGTATCCTCTTCACTTGCTTGTATTTTTCTGCTACTCTCCTCTCTATTCTTTATTTCCTCTCTGGATCTTACTCTTGGAATATCTCCAAATTATCCATTCAATTCACATTCTTCCTTTTATTAAAAACTCAATGATCATTTCAAGAACTCTGGTAACCACACTATGTCTTGGTGCTCAATATCTAGATTAAAACTTATACTCCTAGAAAAACATATTATTCAGAAAGTTTGACACCTAAACTAAATAAACTGAAATTTAGTTTAGTTTTTATTTCTATATAGTCAGTCATATTCATAAACATATTCCAAAATAAGATTTTATAAGGGCAATAGAATATACCAGTCTAAAATCAATTAGTGACAAAACAGACATCTTTATAAAGAAAAATCAAAACTATAACAACATGGCACTGGTGAGGTAAGAAGACATGATTCTATAATTGTGCTGGGTAACCATACTTAATATTCATACCAAAATGGAGAACACAGTGTAAAGGGCTTCCATTCCCAATAGCAAATGCTGAAGCACCACATAGGGGTAATTTAGAAAGTAATGAATTGGAAGGGTATTTCTACCCATTTGGCACTGTACTGTTCTTGAGGGGAGAGGTTGAGAGACAGCTATACAGCAGAACATGAAAGGAAATATAAGTCATCACACATTGTTTGCACTATTTATCATATCCCAGTATTGTTTAAAATCAAATGATAAAATTGCATATAATTTGGTCAGCACAAGAAAAAAATACAAAATTGTCCACAGTAAGAATCAGATGATTTCTGAAAATAAAACAGAAAGTTAGGGCAAAGATTATGGTTGGATTGCAAATGGGCATTTGGCCTGTACGTGGGATTTCATTGATGTAAAAAAATCCTGAAGAGGAAATCTTTATACTAATTTAAATCTGCAAGTCTTTTACAACTGGTAATCTTAAAGAGTTCTTTGAAGCACTGAGAGGTTAATAATTTTTCTGGGTCCCACAGTCAGTTGGGAACTTGTATATCTTCCTGATCCCAAAGTCACCTTTCTATCCATTTTGTTAAGCTGCCTCCACAAATGGGCAAATGCACTGAATTAATAAGAATCTCATGTTCGTGTGAAAGAATCATGAGGATAATTCCAGAATATTCCAAGTTTTTAAGATAATTAAGCTTATAAAATCTGTCCATGTCCCTTCCTCAGTGATATATACTCACATTTGAATTGGGATGTTTAGTGAGTTGTTTCCCAGCCATCTCTATAACATTATTTGGAGGCATTTAGTGGACAGATTTGAAGACTGAGATTATGTCTACAAAATACCAACAGAACTATTTGAAAAGCAAGAAGTTAAATTAATTGCTTGAAAAGTCTAAAATACAACTGGTTCAATAATTTTTAACCAAATTAACTCATTATATT
The DNA here is from genome assembly GCF_048593235.1 of Sminthopsis crassicaudata. Classification (NCBI taxonomy): domain Eukaryota; kingdom Metazoa; phylum Chordata; class Mammalia; order Dasyuromorphia; family Dasyuridae; genus Sminthopsis; species Sminthopsis crassicaudata. The sequence continues at coordinate 621,081,231 of NC_133617.1, forward strand.
GATAGAGTCTAAAAATATTTTGAAAACCGAAGTCGTTAGGTAAAAAAAAATTGTCCTCGTTTGTCAATATGGTAGTATGTGAATTTAAGCAAATCACTTTATATTATATGATGATATTTCACCATAGAGATTCAAATCCCCACCTCTAAGGTTTGCTATCTGTATGACCCTGGTCAAGTCACTTAACTTCAACGTACCTCTGCTTCCTCATTTACAAAATTAAATTTATGATCCTCTGTTTCTGTGATTGATTGATGCAACCTATCCTGAGGAGGATATATCAGGACAGTTGCCTTTCTATCCATAGACTTTGTACCCCACCTCCACAAAATAGTTTTGATGGAAAAAGTGTATAAAAGTACTTTGTGTTTCTAAAAGCAAGATTTCATTCATGTCCCATAAGTGACCAAGCCTAGTACACAGATTGGTGAACTTAGGTCTAGATTCAAATTCTGCCTGTGACATTTACTACTGTAATAAAAGTGTGGCACTAGATAAGTTATTTAACCTCTCAATCTCAGTTTTCTCATCTATAAAATGGCTCTATTATTAGCACCTTCTTCGTTGAGCTGTTGTAAGGATCAAATGAGATATTGTAGGTAAAGTGTTTTGCAAACTTTATAGAACTATATTACTTTATACTACCATTATTATAATAGACTACTTAGGAACACTTTAATTCATGTATTTTATTGATATTGCCCATATCAATAATGTTGCCAATAGTTAATAATATTATGTAAAAGGGACATATCTTAAGGAACCATATTCCCCAAAGACTTGGGTGGGAGTCTATAGGACAGCAAAATTACTAGATGCCATATGATAAATGTTTCTAACATCTAAAGTGATGAGGACTTCTAGCATCTCCATACTGGAGAAAACAATGCAAACTTCAGAGAGATGTGCCCACTAATATTTAAACTGTAAAGTGGGTCTTTTTTTAAAGCACTCTCACATATGTTATTTGGAATAATGAGGTGGAATAGAAGATAATGCTCTGGTCTAGACTCTGGAAGACTCCTCTTCATTAGTTCAAATCCAACTTCAGACACTTACTTGCTATGTGACCCTGGGTAAGTCACCTGTTTACCTCTCTTCTTCATCTATAAAATAAGCTAGAGAAGGAAACAGCAAACTATTCCAATATATTTGCCAAGAAAGTTCCAAGTGATGTCACCATTTGTTCATGAAAAGTTGGACATGACTGAAAAATAATTCAATCACAACATATGTTATTCTACTTAGCCCACACATTAGTATTGTGAGGCTGTATTTACCTCACAGTAGGTATTATTTCTGTTTTATACAAGCATCAACTGAAGACCAGATAAATAATTTACCCAAAGCTACATGCCAAGTAAAATTGCAAACCTGAGACTTAGGTCTTCTAATTCAAATCTGTACTTTTCATTTTTTCATATTGCTTCCATTCATATCCTTTCCTTAGACCCCAAATACTCTATATCTCTTTTATCAGGAGATGGAATCCACAATTACTTGTAAAAAGGGGAATGTCCTATGGCCCATGCTTCCTCAAAGCATGACCATCTTGAGATAATATGAATTAACCCTATAATCAAGCCCTTGAGTTTACTTGATCTAATTTCCTATTATAGCCTAAAAATGGTAAGGTCATCTTAGAAATTATTTCAGGCCTACTGTGAAACAAATGGAATTTCTTATAGCTCTGTTTTAAAAGTCTAGGCAAATTGATCAAGTATATTTGGGTACCAGCAAATTATACCTACTGAGTAATACAAAAGAAATTTCATCTCATTCTTTTCTTCTCTTGAGGTTAAAAATGAAATTCAGTCCACTGTGAACTCATGCTTCTAATATTACAGTCTCTCTGAAATAAATTATTCCTCAAAACCAAAAGTTTCTAGTTTTGTTTCAAGAGCTCATATTCCAAATCATCTCTTAGAGGAGAATATTTCCTTGGCAAATAGCATTAATCTATAAGCACTTATTAAGTGCAATGGACATAAAGATAAAATTAAAACATCTATCTAATACCTGATGAGATTTGCTGCTACAGAATCTCTGTAATATTTTTTGAAGGATGCAGTTTCCAAAGAAACAAGACCTTTTATGTATAAACAATATTGAACAGGCAATAACTTCATCTTCCTCTTGTCCATCATTGGGAAGAATTCATTTGTAAATATTAGAATGAGGCAGCACCTAAGAGGTTCCTAGCCTTTCATGAGAGAAGAAATGTTGAACACATTTCAGAGATGTTTTATAGATTTGCCCAAATACAATTGGACTTCTATAGCATATTAAGCAAATCAGCTCAGTATATTTTATTAGCTTTTGCCTGGAAAAATCCCAAATTATATGCTTCTTTTTTACTGCATTTCTCAATTTGACCATATCTTTATATGTGTTTATCCATATAGTTGTTTATATATGCACATAGGCACATATTTCTTTCTCTACACATACATATAAGTTGATCCCAAAATCTTAGTGTAGTTTTAAGCTTTAATAACTTAAATCTATATGTATATGTGTATAGTATCACATGCATTTACAAATATACATATATATATATGTTTGAGCATATATGTACATATTATATATGTGCTCATGTTACAAATACATAAATGCTTAATGGAGCTTAATTTTCAAGGTAAAAGAAACCTCAGAGATGATCTATATCCAACCCCCTCATTTTTATAGATGATGAAACCAATACCTAGAGAAGAATTTAAGCTGCTTAGTTCAGAAGATATATATCAAAGGGGAAAAAATGTGATCAAGTTTTTTTTTTTTTTAATATCAGGGAAACTGGAAATTTTTTAAAGGAACCATTAACAATTCAATTAATTTATCATTTTGGGGTAACATTATATTCACAAATACCCAAGTCATTCACTAGTTGGAAGTGGTCACTACTCAAAAGCCAAACAAACATTTTGGGATAGAATTAACAGTCACATATGGATGTGGGAGTTCAATTCTGAGCTAGTTCTGACCTACCAAATGTCAACAAAACATTTGTTTCATATCAGTGTGTTCTATCCTACTGAGAGGAGATTTCCAGACAAAAATTAGATCTCTTATCTGTGAGAGCCACTTTCATATGAACCTCTACATAATTTATAAGATTCTAATACAGAAGCTGTTCTGTAACAGATCCACCATTGGGAATATTCACATGTGAGCAAAGACAGAATTTGTTAACTGTAAATAAGATTTATTTCTAGGAACTATAAAGTGTAGATTATATACAATTTCATAGTGGAATAATTCACTTTCATTTTGACACATCATGAATCACCTTTAATTGAATTAGGTTTTTAAAAGGATTCAGAAAGCAAAAGCACCATAGAATTAGAAGTCATAACCCTGGAATCCTGTCCATTAGCCATGGATAATGATTTTGCAGCTGATGGGTGCAGAATTTGTACATTATTTCAGGAGAATGAAAAGAGCATTAGATTTAATGTTTCATTCCCACAAAGCATCTTCTCTAAATACTTCTAATAATAGTTAACATTCATTTAACACTAAGATGAGATAAGTGACAAAAAGAAAAGAAACACTTTCTTGGGAATCCTGAATATCCAGGTTAGATAGAGGAAGGGATTCTGTCAATTGTTTGAAAATAAAATAAAATTGCTTTTATATAAATCATAATATTCAGGAGAAATAGCAGAGCTGCTTATCATGAATGACCATTAATAGCTTTTCTAATATAAAAAGCTATACCTGTGCTTGAATACTAATGGTATTTAATTCTGTAGCACAACATATTCTGGTAAGTGATTTTCAAAAGATACTGTAGTAGTTGGTCCAGCAGCACATATATTAAAAAATACCATATCAGCATAGGAACAAACCTCACTCAAATTGATGGAGTATCATCAAGATCTTTGTACCTTTCTTGCGAAAACACAACCCTGTTTTAATAAGGATCCCACTGATTAAAAAATGAAATCTATTTTGATCCATATAATGAGAATAAAATGAGAGCCACATCAGGCAACAATTCCCAATTTTGAATGCATTTTTCCAATCTCATCTCTTCTAATTTTAATTGGAAACTGTTAAGAATGCATGCCAACACAAAATAATATTGACTTTGCCATTGAAGACTTGAGAGAAAAGATTTTGTCATTGTAAAATAATTAGCGTAGAATTGCATAAATAGAGGTGCCATGGGAACTTTTGCCATTGTAATCTCCTTAAATAAAATACTTTCTGAATGTTCCCTCCCCTCCACCCCCATTGCATATTTATAAAGAAAAATTGAAATGAAGATAGAAACATTCATGGATTTTTTTTTTAAATGTAAGTAAGTATTCAACTTTGATTCTGGTTCCTGATTAACTTTGTGCATGATTTATGCTTTGTGGCCCTGACACAAAGAATCAAGAGCTGACTAATTCAAAGATTATCTGACATGAGACAAGCAAATGGCACTGAATATGGAATGATGACTTCATCTCCTTTTGAGAATTAATGTAAGTTGTGATATTTGTCTTAATTCAAGAGGAAAATCTCAACATGAAAGTGAATGGCAAGTGTTTTGGTCTCAAAATAACCCTAAGAACAGCATCATCAATTTTTAGATGTTCTTTTGTATATATTTTTTTCTAATATATACTTCAGTGAAATGGAAAGGAAGACATAAAATTATCTGAACTTAGAATTTTTCTATTTTATTAAAGTCCTATCTATCTATCTATATAGTTGTTTACTCTTTCATAATTTTGATACTTGATCCATTGTAGCATTCATAGGCAAATGAGCTATTACTAAAGAAAATATAATGTTTACATTTTACTTCCTTTGAAAGACAGTAAATCTCTATTGCTGTGGACTTCTTGATGTCAAAGGCTTTGTTTTTTTTTTAATCCTTTATTTGTAATTTGCTAGAGTGTATTTTCAAATTTTCAAATGGTTCCTTTTCATAACAGAACCAACCTCAAGAGTTGTTGTGAGGCTAAAATGAAATAATTCTATGTAAAACAATTTGCAAACTGAAAACAGTTCATAAATATGAGATATTTTATTTTTATTAGTTTTTATGTTTAACTAGCAATTAGAAGAATCCTTTGTGTCTAATAAATACTATGCCCATAACATTAATTTTCACATATGTGATTTTGTTTTCAGCTTTTATTCTCTAATACCCAAACTAATTTGGAAAGTAATAAAAACTTCTACATAAACAGCATTTTAAAGTGTGCAAAATGTATGGCATTTTCTCATTTAAGCCTCACAACCCTGTAAAGCAGATACTATAAATATCATTATACCCATTTAATAGATAAGAACACTGAAGTTCATTGAGGTTGGATGACTTCCACATCATCATGCAGTTAGCGTACATCTGCTGCTAGATTTGAATCAAATATTTCCTAACTTTAGGTCCAACACCATATCTACTATATAATAATGCTTCTCTGGAACTAAAAATAAATCTAATGTGCTATTCCAAAGTAAAATAGGCCAAAAGATGCAATCACTTTCATTCATCATGAGCAGTCTTCAAAAATTCTATAGTCCAGATAATTCCTTTTTTTTTTTTTATTATTATTTTTTTTCTGAGGCTGGGGTTAAGTGACTTGCCCAGGGTCACACAGCTAGAAGTGTTAAGTGTCTGAGATCAAATTTGAACTCAGGTCCTCCTGAATTCAAGGCTGGTGCTCTATTCAATGAGCCACCTAGCTGCCCCTGGATACTTCTTGACATTGCACACACAGATCATTCAAATGTGACCTAATCAGTTTTTCAGCAATGTTCATGATTTAACAAGCCTGATTTAAATGGCTTTACTCTTTCCCCAACCCTGGTTTCAGGATATATAAGTTGGAATTAATTCTTACAGAGAACACAAAAATAAAACAAAATAAATTCTAAAAGGTCATATATTATGAAATGCAACAAAAACAAATAGAAATTCACAAAGGTAATAGCCATGCTGTCACCATTTTCTTAGAAAAGTTAAATACAATGGTAGGTAAATAACAACCAATATCAATCACTCAACTAATATGCATAAAATCAAATTTAATCTGATGAAGGTTAATTTTCATTATATTATACTTCCTACATTATATCCTATGTTATAGTACTATAGAAAAAAGAGAAGAAAAAACAGGAGGGGGGAGAAAAAAAAGAACAATCCAAATTACATAATATCTGCATTGGAAAGGACCTCAAAGATCATCTAATCCAACTCATGCTTGAGCAAGGATCTCCTCTATGATATATCTAACAAGTAACATCTATCCTTGAAGACATGAAGGTCTCAGTGAATGGGAAAATATTATCTCCCAAGGAAGCTCATTCTATTTTTAGATATCTCTGATAGTTGTTAGGAAGGCTTTTTTTAAAATCTGTTGCATCCAGTTCTGTTCCCTAAAGTCAAGTGGAACAATCCTCCTTCTCAATGATAATTTTTAAAATCTTTGAATACAACAATTCTTCTTAAAATATAGTGCCTAGCACTGAACATAATAATCTAGATATGGTCTGACTAAGTTTGACTACAAGGAGATCCACATCCTGATTTTTATGCCTCTCTTAATGTAGTATATATTAGCTTTTTAACTGTTTTATTACATTGTGGACTCACATTGGGCTTGAAGTCCACTCAGACCTTCAGATCTTTTTCAGAATAACTACTGTCTAATTATATTTTCCCCACATTATACTTATGAAGTTATTTTTTTTGTGAATTCATATTTAAAACATTTATTCCTATTAAATTTTGTCTTATTAGATTTTGCCAATGGTTAGCAAAGGAACATCAGAAACTTTTTTTTATTTATTTGTTTAAAGATTTATTCTACTTGGGAGGAAAGGAAAATCAGAAGAATAGGGGTAAAGAAAGATATTAGAAAAAGAAGAATATTATAAAGAATCATGTTACCACACACAGTGCTTTCTGGACTTAGATATTGCCACATAAACTTCCATTTCTTAAAACTAAAACAGATTTCTAAATGGCAAAATAAAGATTTTTCTCTATTTGTTTTTATTTTGTAGATGGCTATGTCCTTCGGAGCTGTTTGGTAGACAAGTAAGTAAAAATTATTTTTCAATGCAATGTCTTATTGTAAGAAAGAAATTTGTGAGGTTTTTTTTTTGCCAGTTTTTCTTGAATTAAGTGAAATAACTTATACTACATATATGTGAAGTATTATATTCTATGTATATTAATACATAATGTGATTATAATTTAGGTTTTCAAAAGATACAATTATTATAATAGCTATACTGTTTGCTAGATCACATATTTCAAATTGTAAACCCACAGTTTATAGACACCAATTTCTCTTTAATGCTTTATGGTCTTATTCCCAACTTATTATACAATTAAGTTAATGAATTGACCTTCTATAAAATGAGAAGAGTACTGGATGATCTTTAAGATTCCTTGTAATTCTATACTATTTTTAAGATTCCTTGTAATTCTCTACAGTGTGACCTTGGGCTAGCCATCTTTCCTCTCAGTGGCCCAGGCAGCTAGCTCTCTATGATAACTGATTGTCTCAAAAATCTTAGGGCAGTTTTAAACTTTAATAGTTTATTAAACTTAACTAACTTAAAACTGCCTAAAACTTTAGGATTGCCTTGAATAAATTCAGAGCAATTGCTGAGCTGCACATCTGTATTAATGGAAGGAATTACTTCTTGAGTAATTGCTTGTGCCAGTGAGATCTAAAGTCTGTGATTTCATGTATCTAATCCTAGAATCAACAGGGAATCACTACTATATAAATATGGGAGTAACAAAGACATTGTGGCAGTTATAGAAAATTCATTGGACGGGAGAGAGTTGAGGCAAAGGAATCAATTAGGAAGCTATTGCAATATGATGAGGGAAGTTCTGAACTTAGGTGTTGGAGTAAAAAGAATGGGACAAATTGAGCAAGGCAGGAACTAGAATGGACAAGATTTGAATATGTGGAGTGAAGGAAAATGAGCAGTCAAAGATGCTATGATATGACACCAGAAGTGAATAGAAGGATGGTGAGGCCTTCAGCAGAAAAAGCTAGTTTAGAAGAGGACTATGTTGGGGAGCAGAGGAAACACACAGTGATATCTGCAAAGGCAGATTATAATCTATCTTTTTCTGCTCATTTTATGTGACTCACTTTCTACCACTAAAAATTAAAGCAGCAGAGCAAGACTCTAATTCACTCATCACTGGCTCCTACATGCAGAATTCCCCCTCCAGGGGAATTCTGTATCACTCCTGTATCACTTCTCACAGCAGCTATTTCAAACTTTTTCATCTCTTACATCCCTTACTATTCTTCCCCCTCCCTATCCATTGGCTCCCACTTCTACCCCCACTCAGCTGAGAATCTTGCTTTATACTTCCCAGAAGAAAAAAATAAAGCCATTTGCTAAAAACTCTCTCTTTTCACCTTACTCACTCAGATATCTTTCTTCACTATTTGCTCCTTTAGCCCTTTATTCACATAACTGTTGTTTTATATATCAACGTTGTACAGGCCTTTATTCCTTCAAGCCTAGACTATCAAAATAGTCTCTTTTCCTCAAGTTTTTTTCATCACTCTGATCTGTTCTCCATTCAAAATCTTTCTAAGACATAGATCTCACTATATTATACTGCCCCCTCAAATCAAAAATTGAAAAACTTCAGTGACTCCCTATGACCGCTAAGATCAAATATGAAATCATCTGTTTGACTTTTAAAGCCCTTCACATTCCTGTTGTTCCCACCTTTTCAGTCCTCTCATACTCTTCCACACTCTTTGATCTAGTAATACTAGCCTTGGGTGGATCCTCACAAAAGCATTCCATCTCCTGACTTCTGCCTTTCAGCTGACCCCATTCCTAGAATGCTCTCCCTTCTTATCAGTGCTTCCCGACTACCCTGGTTTCTTTCAAAACTGAAGTCAAATCTTATCTTATATAATGGGCCCTTCCCAATCTCTTCTCACCCTCAGTGCCTTCCCTACATTACCTCCCATCTATACTGTATATATCACAGATTTTACATATATATATATATATATATATATATATATATATATATATATATATATATATATATATATATATATGCCCCCCCCCAGGCAATTGTGGTTAAATGACTTGCCCAAGATCACACAACTAGGAAGTATTGTGTCTGATGCTAAATTTGAACTCATGTCGTCCTGACTTCAGGGCCAGCATTCTATCCATTGCATCCCACAGATCTAGCTGCCCCCACAGATTACATATTTTCATGAGTTTCTTTCCTTACTTTCATCTCCTTTAAAATATAAGTTCCTTAAAATCAGAGACAATGTTTTTGCCTTTTTCTGTCTCTCCAGAGCTTGGTACAGTTACTGGAATATAGTAAACTCTTGGAAAATGTTTGTTGCCTGACTGGTCGATTGCCAAATCATGTATATCTATTTGTAAGAATATCCAAAAGTATTAATGTATGTATGGAATTTATCCAATTGGGCAATCACTCTATTAAGGCATATTTCAAGCCTTCCATACTTTAATTGGTGTTCTTTGTGAGTTATTGTGATCATTATAAGTAAAATAAACAATTACTTTTTAGAATTATATACAGCTCTAAGGAAGGGGTCAGGGAGTAAAAGATAGAACCCAATGGCATCTACAAAGCTGCTGTAGATTCTTGAGAACACTGAAGAATACCAAATTCTGAAAATGGGAAATTAGGAATTTATAAACCATAGTTAGAGTAGGGGAGTATTGGAAAATAAAGATAGGTGTGGCTGTCATAGTGGCAGCAAGGTAATGCCGTGGATAGAGTGCCAGGCTCAGGCACTTATTAGTTGTGTGATCCTGGACAAGTCATTATTTGCCTCAGTTTCCTTATCAATAAAATGAGTTGGCAAAGGAAATGGCAAATCACTCCTGTGTCTTTGCCAAGAAACTCCAAATAGGGTCACAAAGTCATGACAGCTAAAACAAATAAACAACAACAACAAAAAAAATAGTGGTTATTGCCTTGAAGATAAGCCCTGCTGTTAGCTATCACAGCAAAGGTGGAATGTAACCCAACTTTCCAACCTTCAATTGTTTGGAGGTCAGGCTTGGCCCTGACTTTGAGATACTATTGGCCTATGCAATAGGCAATAATCTCTAATTTTTTTTCAACCTACCATAAATACCCTGCAGTATTCCATTATTTAGCTGTATTATTGAATTGTGTACATGAGAAGTGTTTTCTATATTTATGTCATTATTTGCCCAAATCAGTTCTTGTCTTGGTTTCCATTGCCCTGCTCTTTGGGTCTAGTTGTGGGCATAATATTCCAGTTCAGTGTGGTCTTTTGACTTAACTCTATTCTTAATTAAAATCTGGCTTTTGGTTCCAGTAAAAACTTGGTAAGAGGGGCAGAGAAGCCAGAAAAACCAGGATGTGAGATTCTTTTAGGAGGAATAAGTAACCTTATCAGATCATCTTCAAGAGAATTAAATGAGCAAAGCAAAATCAGTAGCAAATTCAATTCAATTGAACTTTTATTAAGCATTTGGTATGTGCCAGATAAGGCTCTAGACATTGAGGCTTCAAAGATAAAAATGAAACAGTACCTGCCCACAAAAGGCTTACATTCTCTTCTAAATATTAAAAATACATACAAAGTAATTTTGAGGAAGGGTATTAATAACTGAGGAAATCAGAATAGGCTTGCTATAAGAGCAATTAAGCTTAGCTCTTAAGGGAACTAGGGATTGGAGCTAATAATTGAGTATTCAGAATCACAGAATTCAAAACACTGGAAGCATGAATCAGAATTTCAGGATCTGCTTGATCTGCTGCAAATACTTTAAATTTCTAAATATTGAACTTGTAGCCCTAGTATCAAATCATAACAAGAAATAATAATAACTTAAAGGTATTTAGAGATTAATCACAATTCTTATTACAATATCAATTCTATGAGAATAGGGATTGGGTCTCTTATATACTCCACATTGTTTAGCACAAACATACGAAAGTATTGAATCAGTCAGTGATAAAAAATAAAAATGGAAATAGAAATCATGTATGTCGATTTGTAAAAGTATCCAAAAGTATTTTGTGGGTATATCATACATGCTTAAATGCCTAACAAAAAAAAAAAAAAAAAAAAAAAAAAAAAAGGAATTTATCCAATTGGGAAGTCATTCTGTTAAAGCATATTTCAAGCCTTCCACACTTTAATTGGTGATCTTTGTGAGTTACTGTAATAGTAATAAATAAAGTAAACAATTACTTTCTAGAATTACATAAATGTACAGTCATGTGCTTTTGTATCATTATAATAATCACGTTAGCTCTTCTGTTTTAAAAAAAGTAGGAAATAATCATTGTATTTAAGTTCTTTTTATTCAATACTAAAAATACAAGTGAAGTCATAAATGTGGTATTCATGAGTATAAAGAACTTTAGGATCATGTTGCCTAGCACATTGTTAGGCAGAAAGTAGGTGCTAAATAAACTTGTCTGGTTGATTATAATGAATAACTTTAAATAATTAATATTTTGGACTTTGTTAATTTAAAAAATGTGGATTAGATAAAATTAAAATTGGAAGCAATGTAGATACTTTTAAGTATCAGAATGCCTATTTCATGTAGATGATTAAAACATAATTTTCAAATGCATTGTTCTGTCCATATCGTATTACCTTTTTTTCTCATAGTAATTGCCTATTGAATAAAGTAAAGAATTTCTTTAAAATAAAATAACTCTTTTCTGTATTTACAGTGAAGGAGAGATCTATGATGATATTGCTGATGGTATGTTCCTTTTTTAAAAAATATACAACATATTAGCACATTTGCTTATGCTAAAGCCAATTGAGTAGTGCCCATTAGAACCATTAGCAACTTAGTCTAAATCATTACCTTTTAATTAAAAGTGAACAATTACTGATCATCCATAATATTCTGAGTATTAAAAAAGTTTTCCCAAACACATAATGAAACTTACATGCTAAAAGTTCCTATGCTGTAAACACATTTTGCTTCAATGTTGGCTATTATCTCTTATTGATACTTTAATGCTCTCTACCTGTCAAATTGAGAAAGTGAATATTTGTTTTGTGGTTTGTAGGATATCCTGCTTGCAACTTTTATGTTTTTGCCTTTGAGGCAGTGTCTAACAATAGTAACTAGTCATCCTTAGAAATTCTGCATTCCTGTCTTGCCACATGAGAATTTTCCTGTATATATAAGATCATGGATTTAGAAGGAACCTATAGAGATCTTCTGGCTTATCCCCTTATTTTAGGGATGAATAAACTGAATCTGGAGAAGATTTACTTAGATTCACATAGATTATAAGTAACAGAATTGGGATTTGAACTCTGGTCCTCTGATTCCAAAAACCTTTTTTTTTTTTTTTTTTTTTTTTTTTTTTTTTAACCCAATTTGAAATACAATTATGAACATAACTCATTTTTTCTCTACTGTCTTCATTTATTGTCTTTGTTTCTTATTTGGGCTCTTAATTCTCATTTGAACTATTTTCCTACTAAAACCATTCTTCTTTAACTTTTGCTTGAAATTAATTAGTTTTTGCCACTATTAATTTAGTTAGGTAAAGTTTCCACTTAAAGTTCCAACTACTCATTCAGTTTGTATAGATATGGTTCCTTAGAAACAAAGAGAGGAAGAATCTCAGAAACATACAGAGACACAAGCTTGATTCATCTGGGATCATAGTTTTATTCTCAGCTACTTCCTTAAATAATTCGACTGAGTTGGGGCAGCTAGGTGATGCAGTGAATAGAGAACCAGCCCTGAATTCAGGAGGACCTGAGTTCAAATTTGACCTCAGAAACTTAGCACTTCCTAGCTTGTGTGACCCTGGGCAAGTCACTTAACCCCAATTGCCTCAGCAAAAAAAAAAAAAAAAAGACTGAGTTGAAGTAAAACTCTGTTTCTTGCCAGTTCCAAATGTAAACAAACTGAGTTGGATATTCAAAACACTTCATAACCTTTCACTTATTGTCTTGCCCTCCACTACACCTTAACTTCCCTACATTTTCTTATCCCTTACATCCTTGATATTACTGCTGATTGGCTCAATAATTACCTCCACAATTTTTTTTTTCCATAATGTATGCAGACAAAGAATTATTAAGTGGTCAGAGAAAGAAAGGCCTAGCCTATAATAAAAGGTTATTCTTTTTTTTTTTTTAATCAAGGGATGTTATGATACACTATCCATTTTTCTATTTTTGAAAAAAGAAACACTATAGCAAATCCCCATAGAATAGAAACATAATTGGATATAGAAAACAAATGATAGGATAAAAGAAAAAGTGTTACCATTAGTGTTTCTTAGGTCGTACACAATTATTTCCTACAATAATCACATAACATTTTGCCTAGTTTTGTTCCAAAAGATGCAAATGTTACCCAACAAAATTTCTATATTTCATTCATTCATTTTTTTTTCTGAGACTGGGGTTAAGTGACTTGCCCAGGGTCACACAGCTGGGAAGTGTTAAGTGTCTGAGACCAGACTTGAACTTGGGTCCTCCTGAATTCAAGGCTAGTGCTCTATCCACTGTGCTACCTAGCTCCCCCTATTTCATTCATTCTAATAAGAAATTTTGCTTCTCTATAACTTAAACATAATTTAGCTTCTTTCCTCCTCCCACCATCCCTAACCCACTGAACAATTTTTAATAATACCTCCACTATATTTCTAATTTTCATGCATGAACTTATACATCATGTTCATATTCCTCCATTAGTTGTCATTCATCTGGCTAATTTTAATACCTACATTTTTATTTTAAATTTTCCTTTATTCTTTGTTATATTTCTTCTACTTTCTGAACTTTCATTTAGTGGATTCCCACATATAAAGATCTAGCCATTTTTTAAAAGTTTGAATTATTTCCAAAAGATGATAATAACCTATTTTATGTTTTTATTTCTAGGTTATGCATTTTATTTTAATATATATATCATGTGATTTAATATAGCATATCATTAATAGCATATGCTAAAGCATAACATTTACTATGCATAGCATAAAGAAAATAAAAGACTAATGCAAATTAAATCCAATACAAATTAAGGTCCCAACTCTTAATTGATAGAAACAAATTGATTTTGTTTTGTGTATTCAAGATGTACATTAAATACTGAATTCAATATTTCCTTCTAATAAAGTTATCCTTCATATATTCAACTAGCTCTTGTAGCCAGCATGTTAGTATCCATGGTAGGATGCAATCACAAAAGGCATTCTTCAAACCTGGAAAATTTAAGAGTATGTATATGTATTTCTAGGCTTCTAATTATATTTTGCATCTTTTTTTTAGGTTGCATCTATGACAACGACTAGTAGCTTTCCACTTTAATGGCTGTTTTCATTAGATCCTGATGTGCTTTTTCAATTTTAATTGTCATATAATTAAGACAAAAGAGCAGATAAATGAACAAAATATACTTTATTGTTTTTTGTTTTTTGTTTTTTTGTTACTGAAGTACAATTCTCAACACAAAGACCTGGAAATTAGGGTCCTTTTGAGTTATATTTATACATCCAAAAGGGATTCATTGATGAGCTATGTATCTGCTTCTTCTACCACAGTCATGAACGAACTTTTTTTTTAGAGACTACCTATGCAATACTTTTAAGGATATACACAGTTCACTAATAAGAAGCTGATGGACAGTAATTTGATAAGAGTCATAAGATGGGAAACATGTTGTAAGAAGGAAACCCATTCACATTTAATTTATGATTTAAATCAAGGAAACAAATATAAGTTGGTATCCAAAAAGGTAATTTTTCCACTTTAAAAACTCTTCAGCAAGTTTGCTAAAATTAAATTATATTCATCATATACTTTGCATTTTAAATTTGCAGAAAGTCTTGTCTGTGCTTGTTAATTTTGAAAATGTATTGTTTGCTAGAGAGCTTAAATTATAATTTTATGTATTTTTGTACAGTCATCTAAGGTAAATGTTATAAAAGTATAAAACCCATCTATCTCTTAGCTGATTTTTGATATGCTCATAATTTGATTTTGTTCATTATTTAAAGGGATATTATCTAAAAACTAAATTAAACTTTGACTAAATACAATCATAACATTATGAGTAATGTTCTATGAACAGACCTATTTTTATTCCAAATCTATTAGAAAGACTTTAAAACTGTATTCAACACCTCTCCTTGTAAGAATTTTTCTTTGCCAGCAGAGGGAGTACAAATGAACATACTGCTAGAAAGATGTCCCTTATTTAGTCATACACTTAATTCAAAAGCAAACTAGAACCAAAACCAAGGATTATATATCTAGCTCCAGTTTTTTTCTTAAGGAAAAAAAAAAAAGTTTAAATGGACATGAAAAAATTGTAGACTTTTTTGTAGCTTCCAAAATAAGGATACAACATCTAACATTATGAAAGAGGTAAAAATTCCTCACATCTACTCAGTTCTGTTGCCTATATAAACTCAACTATATAATGGAAGGATCTTAAACTCCTTGATATTTCATTTTGTCATCTGCCAAATTAGAATGTTTAATTATATAATTTCTAAGGTCCTTCCTTTTAAGATAATAAATATGTGGCCAAAAACACATTTGTCTTTTCATAATTTGATAGCAAATTAGAAACAAAGAGTAGGCACTCCATGTTTTTCTGCAAGGGGTTGGGAAAGGATTTGTTGGTTAGTGCACAACAGTTGTTGAACTTTTGCCATTTTGTATATTTTTTAAGTGTATCATAATGGCTATTGAAGAATTCCAAATAGATCCATTCTCTCCTCTTTTTTTTTTTTTTTTTTTTTTTCCTCTCTTTCTGGAGCATTGCTGAATAAATCTAACCCTTCTTCTAGATGATACCACTTTAAATACCTGATGATATCCATTATATGTTTCAGAGTTGCTATTTTAGACAATACCAGTCCCCCAATCAAAGAATGTCTAAAGTTTTAACCAGAAAATTATCCATCCAAAGGGCTAATCTGGGTGCTTCCACATAGAGGGAAAATTGTATACATGCAAATTTATCTTTTTTTAAAAGATAATTCTATAAAATAATGTTAACTCATTAAAAATGTAAGAAGATCATAAACATTTTAAATATTTTAAAGTTATCTTTTGCAGTCTGACAAATGAAATTTTGATGTATGTGATAAGAAAGTTACTAACAATGTATCCTGAAAATTCTCTAGTTTGGGAGGATTCTAATTGTTTCACAAATCATAACACATTAATAACACAGACTTTGAAGCTAAGAAAATAACTTTTTTCCTTCTTGTTAATAAAAAGCATATATTCACAGGTATGATACAGAAGAAATGTCTACTCACAATGGAAAGAAATATTATCTCCAATAAATGTCTCAGAAATAGCTTTGTAAAATTACTTTTGAGCATTGAATAATAGCAGAAGCCTATCGTTCCATATCTAACAGCATGCTTTTGAGTTATGGTTAATGTGGTTTTCATTATACACTTTTCATTCAAAGCCCCTTTTGTTCCCTCCTAAAAAAAAGACATTTTAAGCAACTATATTTTTGTATTGCTCCTTGTGATATCTTAATCTAGGTGAATTTTTTCATTTTTCATTTTCTTTCTTTTTTTTTTTTTAACTATAGTTTTTATTTACCAGATATATGTATGGGTAATTTTACAGCATTGACAATTGCCAAACCTTTTTCTCTAATTTTTCCCTTCCTTCCCCCCCACCAGATGGCAGGTTGACCAATACATGTTAAATATGTTAAAGTATAAATTAAATACAATATATGGATACATATCCAAACAATTGTTTTGCTGTACAAAAAAGAATCAGACTTTGAAATAGTGTACAATTAGCCTGTGAAGGAAATCAGAAATGCAGGCGGACAAAAATAGAGGGATTGGGAATTCTATGTAGTGGTTCACAGTCATCTCCCAGAGTTCTTTTGCTGGGTCTAGGTGAATTTTTTAAAAAGAATGTAATGACATACTTTACCTTGAAAGGGTAGAAATTATTTGAAATCACATAAGACCAATTTTTAAAGAAGACAAAACATGAAGGCCATGATTTGTCTAAATCTGACAAATCTTTGTTCTCACTTGTGTACAATCATATCACTCCTTGGGTTTTTAAAAACAGAATTTAAAAAATGGATGAAAAAAGGCATTTATATTGTTCTATATTTCTAGATAAATGACTGTTTTGTTCTAAAATCTTAGAAGAGTAATATATACAAAAGTAATTCAAAATAAAGCCTATTTTAAACTCAAATTTGTGGCTTAAAAATAGCCTCCCATAGGACCAGAATATTTCTGTGGCTGTCTATGTATACAATAAATGCTTATTATCACAGCTTATTGATAATGGTATGAATCAAATCATGTCATACCAAAACATGATAACTACAATTAAAAGGTGTCTGCTATATCCATAGTATCCTAAAAGGCAATTAGTAACCTCAGAATAGTATCATGAAAGAATGCCATTCTTATTTTTCTCTCATATCTTTTTTTTAATCTAATATATTCACTTAGAGTTCCACATGTTTGGGGTTGTCAACTGTGAGAGGGCACAGAGGATAGAATGCTAAAGCTAGAAACAGCAAGACCTGAATTCAAATCTAGATCAAACATCTACAGTCATTTCTGCTGAAACTTGACACCTGAAAATCATTCAGCTATGCAAAACAATACAATAAATATAGGGCTTATGTAGAAAATGGGTCTAGGGTCCCAACACCCAAAAATATTGCCAATGAATTAAGACTCTTAATTAAAATGATAGTACAGTTTTAAGCAATTATACATTAAATGGTTAAGAAATATGTAACTATTGTAATAAATGATGGCAGATATGAAATTTGCTTATGGCATTGGGCATTAAAAAGATTACATCTTGTGAGTTACTGTGAAATATGCAGTTTTTAGCAGTTTTGATATTCTGGACAAAATTGTGTTTAAACAAACATGAAGATCCAGTTATACTTAAATTATTCTCTAAAGTATCAATCAATAACAACAAAAAAATGGAACAGTTTCACTATGGCAAAACTGAACTGTGTGACCCTATTAATCTCTTTCTACCTCAAATTCATCATCTGTCAAATAGGCATAATCCAAGATTGTAAGGATAAAATGAGATGATATTTGTAAAGTGCTTTGCATATCTTTCAGTGCTATATAAATGCTAACTATTGTTGTTGCTGTTACTATTATTTGGAAACCACAAAATAGTCATGATTCAAATAATTCAGGTAGAATCAGCAGACTTGGGTTCAAATTCTGATTCTGTCATTAGTTGCCTATGTGCCCCCTGGCAAGTCACTCAGTTCCTTCATTTGTAAAATATTCTTACTTCCCAGTGGCCTATGAAGTGGGTGAGAGAGGGTATGAATGCAAATGAAACTAGTGTTATAAAGGATGGTCAGGGGTATTGTGGCCTCAAAAGGGAAGCAGGTCTCATTGAATATCAGAAGATGAAAAAATACAAAATAAAAATGTTTATTATGAAAGTAAGCTTGTTAATTATGGAGTTGGAATAATACAGCATCTTAGAAGGGACAGGTACATCTGAAGTGGAGGGGTTGGGACTCTGGGGTGTTGAACCCCAAAAACTGTATTGGGGTTTGGGGTCAGTGTTGCAAGGTATCAAAAAAAGTGAAGGCTTAGACCATCTCCAAATCAAAAGGCAAAGATTTTATTACACCACTTAATAGCAGATTATTCTCTCTCTTGGTTTTTTCACAATTAACAAGGTTTCCCCTTGTTAGATGTCAGAACCACAAGATGGAAGATACCACAACACATGGCAAATCCTAGTTTGCTGCCATAGGGCAGGTGGTTCCTAATGAACCCGCAAAGACATAAGGCAGGCTAAATTCCTAAAGAAGGAAGTACACAATAAAAGAGTTGGTGGAAGAATAATGGTGGACTAACCCTAAAAGGAGTTAGCAGGAAATTCAGGTCCAGATAGCTTCTTTTAAAGGAGAGAAATAACCTCAGGGTTGACATCATAATTTGGCTTTTTGATTGCATGGAGTCATGATGATTTTGTCATTTGGTGGGATTCAACAAGGAATAAAAGGCCCACTTAAAAACAAAAGGTTCACTTAAAGTGATATCTGTTTTTGGTTCTTTTAACAGAGAGGTGATTCAGGCCAGTTTCAATGGTCTTGTGATGAAAAGAGCCCTCTGCATAAAGAGAACTGTAGGAATTGAGTGTGGATCACAACAGTATTTTTACTTTTTTTTTTGTTGTTTGAATTTTATTTTCTTTCTCTTTTTTTTTTTCTTTTTGATCTGATTTTTCTTGTGCAGCATGACAATTTTGGAAATATATATAGAGAAGAATTGCACATATTTAATATATATTGGATTACTTGCCGTCTAGGGAAGGGGGTAGGAGGGGAGGGAATAAGGGAAAAAATTGGAACACAAGGCTTTGCAAGGGTGAACATTGAAAATTATCTATGTATGTTTTGGTAAAAAGGGGAATTAAAAAAAAAATTCTCTATGAGATGAAAAAAAAAAAAAAAAAAAAAAAAGATGTTCTTTCCTCCTTGCCTCAGGAAGTAACTTGGACAGTAATTCAGGCTCTCTTCTGTCAACACTCACCTAAATACCAAGAACCAAGGACCCCATCAGAAAGTAGGAAGGATAGTATCTAAAGGGATGGAAATGAGGGAATGAACAGTGGAGGACAGAGAATATGATTTATATGAAGAGCTGTGAGTATACTAGCTATTGAGGAAGGAGTCTAGGCAGAGTATACATGGTTGGCTATATCAGTTGAGAGAAGTATGTAATTAGATTTTTTGTTGTGCTTGAATTTTAAAATTCATTATTTTATTATTTCTGAATTTTTGTCATGTCATGACAATTTATTTATTAGAGAATTAACTCTTTGTCAAAAATTGTTAAGGTGCAAATGTTCTTTTTATGCTCTTTCTTCAATAATTCTATATTCATTTATGAATACTGGAAATGTCCCTCTCCGGAGTACAAGCTCATTCCTTTATGGGATATCTACTATTAAAGGGATAACAGGAGAATCAAATGAGGAGTGGCATATCATATTAGGTAGATAATGGCCTTGAATCCAGGAAGTGGGGTTTACATTCCAATTCTTAAACATATATGTGATCCTAAGTCACTTGA